>NC_084957.1:925282-1122782 GCF_949316205.1 Platichthys flesus | reverse complement strand
GTCCTGTACTCGACCAATCAGGAGTCAGACTGCTTTTATATCAAATAACTAATATGAACCAAATGGATCAGTAACATGAACATTCGAACAGAGATAAGAACGACCTGGATCGACAGACACGCGTCTGTACCATCTGCTAACATGGAGGAGGGGGGGCTGACAGCAGCCTGCCACCAGGGGGCGATTACGAGCTTCACGTTTAGGTGCCACGTTGTCAAGTGGCTTTAATAATCTTATATAAAAGTGTATTTAATGTTTTGATCTTTTACACAAATTTGAATTAAATCAGAAGAAAGTTATATTTTCTTCGACCATTTATTGATTTGAATATATTCCATTTTAATAACTTCATAAGATTTATTTCTCCCTCTTGAAAACATTTTCGCTTCGTGAACTTAGCAAGAAAATAAGATGTTTTTTTCTAACTTCTCAGATGTTGATTAGAAACTCTGGTTTTTAACACAAGTCGGCAGGAAAATAACACACCCGACACAGAAGAGTTGACAAATGAAATCTTTTATATTTTTGTCAAAAAGAATCTGAGCTCGTCCGTTCTATCAAATTGAGTTCTGCCGCCCTGAGCCGCTCGCTGCAGGTCGCCTCTGCACAACTACAGGAAAACAGGTCTTCAGGAAACATGCTTGATTTTTCCAGATACTTTTGCATTCAAACATTTTATTTGGGTAAAATCATACAAGTGCACAGCTGAGTATTTTCCCATGCAGTGCAGGAGCCTAGAAGCTAATACAGAAAGCAAAGTCTACATCTAAAGAGCTCTGGGGTTCTCACAGGAACGTGGACCAGGTCTCGGGTTCTGAACCTCCCGTTCAGATCCACGCTGCAGACCTGCTCCACGTGCCGAGGGAACGCCAGAGACGTCATATATGCAAATACAACAATGAGAATAAACCACATGTTTGTTTCTTTAAGGATTGCCATGTGCCAGACATTCACTGGAGAAAAGTAATCAGGTCAAATTAGAGTAAAAAAATCAATAATGCACACAATTGGAGAATCTGAACACTTCTGCATTTATATTTTGTAGGAAATGTATTTGCTCTTGACAGCTTTATTCCAAACCTTGGCATGTTTGTTCAATTCCATTTCAAATTTTGTTGATCAATTGTTATTATCGGATAGAGATGACTGGCCCCCGAGAAGGCCCCGAAAACAGCTGTGGATATTATTTACCGAGTCCAATGTATCTTAAACATTAAAAAGCTCACACTACCCCGAAATATATAAATTTCACGCATACAGGTGACATTCAACATTCAAGTGCCAGTGTTTTTGTACTGTCTTTTGGTCAAGTTTCTGAAACTTTCAAAGAATCACTTTGAGGCTTACAAAAATAAATATTTGTCAAAAATGCTTAATAAATTACACAAAACTAGCAGCAAAAGTAGAATCTAGAAATCTGTGCAAATGGCTAAATTCCCCCCCCGACTGCTAAATCCCCTGGTCCCAAATAAATCCTGGTTTTAACGTTGAGAACCCTTCCCCTTTGTAAACAAGCTGCGTTTTCACAATCTCCTCACACACAATATTTGGAAGCTTAAGGACACATAGTCAAGACATCTATATAAAACTCTAGATGTGCAATAAAAGAACTTCTGTAAAACTTGATGGACACGACGCACAAGGGCCTACACACCTAAATCAAGTAGCACCATTCAATCTCAAGTTCTCAACACTGTCAGTGCATCAGCTTTTAGTTCAATTTCTTCAAAAATAAAAATGTTCAAGGCACAACACACCCATGAGAAAATAGGGAGCGTTTAAAGTGAAACGCTCCGTCACCTCCTCTCGATGGCTGCTCCTCTGCGAGAGGAAAGCCTGCTCCGGCTCCGAGGAGCCACACATTTATTTTTATCCACGTCTGAGCAGATGAACTCCTAGAGGACCTGACAGTACGTTAATGCTCCACACAGGAAGTGGACGCTGCGTCTTTGGCCACCTCCACAGTTACACCACGCAGCGATGAAAACCAAAGCCACGGTCAACGGCGGTGCACCAAAAACGGCGCCCCCCAAAAACGCCTAACCCCCCCCCCCCCCCGCCCGGTTCCCCTACCCCCAGTGGTCGGAGCGCTGCTCTGCCCGCTTCGTTCCTCGCTGTTAAATTGATAAACCTCAGTGATCATTCAATGCCTGTCTCTTAAAGATGAACCATGCCTCCAACGCAGCTTGAAAAGAGAAAACGTTTGTAATTAAGTTAAGCCTGCGACTCAGTTCACGTGTCCTTCCTCCTTGACCAAAAAACAAAACACTTGCAAGCGTAGAATACCATCTGGGCCTCGCGGCCGCCGGTCGGGTCAGTAAACACTAACACCACGCCGAGCCCCCCGATGCTGTGGTCCATTATGCAGCCATTTTGAACTTCACTTTCAAGATGGCAGGCATTTTTTGTTTTGATACATATTGTAGAGAAACATTAAAAAAAAAAGTTGTCGAATTTGCACACACCTGCACCAAATGTCGCAAGTAAAAACAAACAAAAACACCGCCCACTTAACGTAGCTAGCACTTGATAACATACTAGCTGCCATAACACTGTCAAGTCAATTGAAAAACGTGGAGTAACAAGTTCCAGCATCGATTAATGTTGAACCTCAGCGATCGTTGGCACTGAGCTTAATGACGTCTGTGTTTCTTAAGATTACGATAGGAATGATATTTCAACGTCTACCATATCCGTAAGAAGGAGCCTGTCCAGGATAGAGTGAGCAAAAAAAGAAAGGAAATGTAACTTTGTCCCTTAGGATTAAAATGCGGCTGCTTCACAGAGTGGCCCAGTTTGGATCAATAGTAATGGCTCCAGTAGCTGTTTGACTATAGAAAAGGCTGCGTGATGTTCCTGCAATAAATTTGAAATTCAAATGGAATCATTATTCCCGGGAACAACATTGCCCCAGTATTTGCCAAGGTTTGATTAAGTCCAAGCTATTTTTACCTTTCTAATATTTTTCACCAAACTAAACAGTAAAAACAAATTTAGAGCTCTTGGCCATGTTCATCTGGTGAAATGAAAACATAGATTTCCTGTTTAAATTCAAAAGGCACAGTACATTAACATACAAATGATCCTCAGGTTATTCAATCAAGTTTTTCTCCCCCCCACAAAAAGAACAAAAATACTTTGAACAATGAAAGTCCGAGGTTGCTGTCGGACGATGCATGTCAGCATCCATGCTCACTCTGAGGTGCGCTCGCCCAGCGGCTCGGTGCGGTGCCGTGCTGGTGACTTTCCTTCGCGGCGTGCTGCACTTCCTTTTTGAGAGAAGCGAATGGCAGAGAACCAGGGTTGGTAATGTACTGTGTGTCAGTGAAGCTACACAGGGAGGGTTGTTATGGTCTGGCTTGAGTTAACATGTGGTTTCCATTGGGTTTGGTTGGCATGGCCACCTTCTCCGCAGGCGACTAGTTGCCCCACCAGTCCACGCTGCTGCCAGAGCTGCTGTAGTTTCCTCCGTAGCTGTCGTTGCCGTAGAATCCACCGCCGCCACCGCCGAAGCCACCTGGGAGGACGAGGTCAAAGGTCAGACTCCTGGAAAACAACTTTAAATAGCTGCTGGTAATTTGGCCAACTGCGGCGCCAGACAAGACATGAGTGTGTTCTCACATGTGAAGAACACAGAGCAACATGATCATGAATACTTCATACAAGTCTGTTGCTCAGCTTTGGTCCAATCACTCAACTAACACTTTTGAGACGGATCATCACAACCACAAGCTTCTTCACAAAGTCATTTAATACACTTGTAATGACACTGTTGAGTAAAGCTATTTTAAAAATCATTGGCAACTTTGTCGTTGCTGTGATGTTTCAGAACGAAGCACTGAACAGTTCTACTCTTGATTTGATGCTTTTCACTTGACTAATGTGAAACTGATTTTTTCTTACCTCCGCCAAAGCCGCCGCGGCTTCCTCCGGGGTTCCTCCCGCCTCCACGGCTGCTGGTGAAGCTGGCAGCGCCACCGGGCGTCTGACGGTAATCTCTAGCTCCGAAACCGCCTGAGAACCTGAACAACATCAGTTTGTTAACGTTATGGTCGAGAATGTCACAAGATACAAGTTCTACTAACTTTGTGAATTAAAGACAGGTGGAGCCTGCGTGGCCTCAGACTTGCACCTGACGAGGTTCTATCGATGTTCTGAAACCATAGTAGTTGCTCTGAGTGAGCGTTACCTCTTGGAGCGTCCACGGCCGGTGCTCTTGTGCTGGTGCTCGTAGGCGAGACTCTCAAGCCAGGGGGGAACCTCCTGCTTGGCCTCCACCAAGATGTCCAGCAAGTCTTTGGTTATGTTGCTGTTTTTGTCGTTAAAGAACGACGTGGCCAGACCTGCACAAAGCAAGATGGATTATTTTCAGCCGCTGAGATTCAAGTTCATAACAGCATCAGAAAAACACAAATTCAAGTGTCTTACCAAGGTTGCCCACACGTCCCGTACGGCCGATACGGTGAACGTACTCCTCAATGTCACTGGGCAAATCAAAGTTAATGACATGCTTCACATTGGAGATGTCCAGACCTCGAGCAGCCACCTGGAAAACAAGATTTTAAATGTGAGAATCAAATTAGAGAAACATAAAGTCCAAGTTTCTTTTGATGTCCAATAGTCAATAATGGAACTTGAGTAAATGATAACGTTTCAAATTTTGTAAATTTCTGATGAAACCAATCAAATGAAAAAGTATATTTATAAGAGAGAAAAAAAACTATGCAGCACTTTCAAACTTTAGTTGAAAGAAAATGGAGATTTAATTGTACGACCTCAAAACAGAGTTTTACAGAAATAGTTATAACTCACAGCTGTAGCCACTAAGATGGGGCAGCGTCCAGATCGGAACTGATTCAGGGCCTCTTCTCTGTCTCTCTGGGATCGATCCCCGTGGATGCTGGTGCAGGAGTAACCTTCGTGGTACAGGAAGTCCTCCAAGGCATCGGCTCCCTTCTTGGTTTCCACGAACACCAGAGTCAATGCCGCTTTTGCTGTTTGTTCAGAGAATAAAGAGAATGAGAACCAAGAGACCGGAGCAGAACTGAAGGGCAGGAAACAGGGAGAATCCATGAGAAGGAACAAGGGTGTAGATGCATATCTGAACTACGATGGGAAAACAAAACTGACTGGAAAGGTCTGAAAATCCAAGATCATTAAGTAAATCAAACGAATGAAAACTTAAAAAGGGCTGAATAAAAAGCTCAACCATGAACTTGATCACCCAAGATTCGGATCCTCAGGTTCACAACTTGAATCCCACTACAGCCCAGTATGTGCTTTAATAAGGCTGAATTAGTTGCCTTTGTGTAGTGGCTTTTCTTTTGAGGTTGAGTAGTTTAAGAAACAGGACTAAAACATACAATAATGCACAAGCACAAGAAGCACAGCATTTAATTTTTGTAGAGAAAAGTTAATTTTACAAAAAAAATTATCAAACGTAAAAATTAACAGGATCAATAAAATGTCTAAATAAGAATCAGAGCACGTTTCAGATGAAAATCATCTAATGTCACAAATGTTAAATGACCAAAATCTAATGAGTTAGGTACTGACCAACATCATATCCTTAAGATAAGTGAAATATGTTCACTCATGTTTGTTTGATCTGAACCGATCTACAGAAACTGTCGGGGCCTTTAAATCAGACGATGACTCATGGAAACCGAGCTTTCACCACCACCACATGGTCATGGTGAGCCACGTGACCCTACAAGCAGACTTCCT
Organism: Platichthys flesus; assembly: GCF_949316205.1. Taxonomy (NCBI): domain Eukaryota; kingdom Metazoa; phylum Chordata; class Actinopteri; order Pleuronectiformes; family Pleuronectidae; genus Platichthys; species Platichthys flesus. The sequence goes on along the minus strand of NC_084957.1, from coordinate 1,117,055 downwards.
TTTCAGTTCCGAGGTCAGTGGACACTATGCAAGGTTAAGGCCATCATCAATCCTACTAGTTCTTTTTAGAAATGAATAAAGATTCAAAATAAAACATGAAAAAACATGTCCAGCAGGGGACAGAGGGGACAGAATGGGCAGTGGGATGTGAGTTTTTCTGGCTTGTGGGTCAGAGTTGAGTTATAGTACGTTCACACTTACCTGGTTTGTCTGGGGTCTCGACCTCGTCACTGGGCATAACTAAGATAAAACCAAACCGGCGAGTAAACACGAGGCTTCTAAGTACATACACAGCTTTAGATCATCATGAGAAGCAAACCACATCAAGCATGACATATGGTTCACTACCTGCTCACCCAGCTTAATATACTGGGTTTTGATATTTTGTCTTTACTAGAATCAACAGCATTAACTAGAGATTAACAATATTAGCTCGATATGGTGCAGACTGACAAACACAGGAAGGTTGTTAGAGTCTAATGTGACGTTCCAGGGCAGAAAACACTGGATGTGTTTTCTCTTCTCACCTGTGGCGTTGAGCAGATCCAAGAGGAAGGACCTCTTGTCCGTTTCTTCCACCCAAACCACTTTCTGGGTGATGTTTTCTGAAGTCGAACCCACGCGACCCACCGCCAGGAAAATGTAGTCCTCCAGGAAATCACGAGCCAGAATCTACACAAGCAAACAAGTCAGATATATAGTATACAGATATTTATGACGATAAACAAGATTCTGTAGACTTGAGTGAGTACCTGGATCTCCTTAGGGAAGGTGGCACTGAACATCATGGTCTGACGAATGCCTTTAGGTGGCATCGTATCCTGTTCCACAATACGTCTGATCTGTGGCTCGAAACCCATGTCCAACATGCGGTCAGCCTCGTCCAGGATCAGGTAGCTGCACAGACACTCAGCTTAGTTAAACATTTAATCAATTACCAGATTTAATCAAGTCGGGTGGTTTCAGTTGGATCCTTTTCATATAGCCTGGTGTTATACTTACTTGCAGTAGTCCAGACCGATCTTGCCCCTCTCCATCATATCGACCAGACGTCCAGGTGTGGCCACGAGAAGGTGACAGCCTCTCTCCAGTTCCCTGATCTGTCCACCGATGTCAGCTCCACCATAAACTACGCAGGGACGCACACGAGAGCGATAGGCAACCTACAGAGTGGGAAGAACAATTAAGCTTCAAGATGTCCATTTATTTAATGTCGTCCATTCTATGGTGTATTGGCTCCTTCAAACTAAATTCAAGTTTGTGATATACGTTTTAAATTGGTGAGTGCTCTGCAGTAAACGAGGAGATACAGTAACGCTAGGTTAGCATCAAAGATCCCTATTCTTTATTCTCTGGTGCCAAGTCAATTAACCATTGCGAGTTAGACTGTGTTCCTGCAGAGTGAGACTCACCTTCCTCGCCTCGTCATAGATCTGCAGGGCCAGCTCTCTGGTCGGAGCCAGGACCAGGGCAAGCGGGTACTGTTTACGACGGCTGTACCTTCCGTTGTCCTGAGGATAAAATAAATAATCGTAACAAGAAGCAAAAAAGGGTAGAGCAGGATGTGTTCATTATTCTCTTTGCTCAGTACCTGTCCATTCTTGGAGGCCTGCAGAGCATCTCCTGGTCCTTCGGTGAAGATCTGACTCAGCACGGGCAGCAGGAAGGCTGCAGTCTTGCCAGAGCCTGAAACATAGCAGGGATCAGGTAAACCATCAATCTAAAAGTACACTGACCTTTTGCTTCCCCTGTCCGGATAAATTAATACAGGAAACACAATGAGCAAAGATTCAAAGAATACAGAAATACACACCAGTCTGGGCGCAGGCCATCAGGTCTCTTTTGGACTTGATGATGGGGATAGCATATTTCTGAACGGGGGTGGGACGAGTGTAGCGACTCAGGTTGATGTTCGCCATGATAATCTCCCCCAATTCCACATCATGGAACTACAGAAGAAACACAGACCAGTCAAGAAGTGAAAATTGTTTCAAATGAATTAAGTTTGGTCAGACGGTAAACAAGCGATGAACAGACTTACACTATCAATATGAGGCGGGGAGTTGGACCCGGTGGCCTCCACAGGGATATCATCATATTTCTCAAAGTTTATCCCAGTGTTGCTTGTAGAAAAAAGCTCCCTAGAATTAAAATGTTTGATTAGTTCAGGACGAATGCAGACGATAGGTGGATGGTTTTTATTTATTTATGAGCCGAGTGGTTCTTACGCTTCCAGGCGCTCATTAGGAGGAGTGGGCTTGGACCAGTCCTCACTGGAATCCTCCCAGCGGTTGTTTCCTCCACTTGAGAAGCCTCCGCGATCATATCTACACAATCACATTAGATATGAGGCACCATAGTTATCAGTGTGTACAAAGTAACAAGCTACAGCTTAGCTTTTGTCAAGAATATTACTGTTCAGTTTGTCGTGAGGCAACTTAAAATATTAGTTGATTTATTGACAGTTTGTTTATTTACAGTAATGGAAATACTCATCTTTATACAAATTATAACAGTATATAGTCCAGTGTGATTTCAAACCAAGACAAACTGAAACACACCTTCCCCTGGAGCCGCCGCCGCCTCCTCCTCCACGCTCATTGAAGAAGGTTGACTTGGATCTGCTGTCAGTTCGTCCCCCAAAGCTGTTGTAGGCAGCGTCCCTGGGAGCTCCTTGCCAGTTGCTGTCTTTGTTTTCAAAACCACCAACTCCTGTGACGCAGGGAAACGCACCAGTTAGCTTCAACTAGGTTTTCCCTGTTTAAATTCACTGTTGATCGTCAGACCATGTCACTTTCTTACCTAAGTGGAGATTTCTGGATTCTCTTTAAAGCAAAATTGCCAAGAGTCGTTCAAAGACCATCAAGGCTTTAATCTGATTTCAAATTTTCTGAAAGTCTGTAATATTTATATGAACAGCTCTTACGTTATACTGTAAAAACAAGGGTGGGGGAGGGCAAGGTTCCCATCTAAGGCTACACTGTCACCACGCTACAGCTCAAGTCAGACATATTAAAGCATGACAGGTTTACCCCACCTGCATTTTGCAGTGGTTGATTAAAGGAGCCTCCACCCCTGTTACCACGGTAGGCACCGCGCCCACCTCTATCAATGCGAGGGGGTCCGCGACCTCCAAATCCCCCATTAGTGCGATTGTCGTGGAAACCATTCACAAATCCGTTGCTACGTCCTCCGTCCCACCCAGGTGAGTCTTCATGAGACAAGAGACAGAGAAGCGTGTGAGGAATAAACTTCAACAAGAGCAGCAAGAACAATGTTACTGTAACTATTGTCTTTATGTGCTAACCTGTTTTCAGCCTAATATATATCAAGACCCTGGACTGAAAGTTTGCAACAGTCAAATGTATTTCATCAAATACAAGAGTGAAATGTCTTCAACCTCTACCTGTGCAAGAGATTTGATATTCATTATCTATTTATTTTAAATAGAATATTAATTTACCACCCTAGACTGAACTAAGACCTACTGAGCCCCGTCTCTTCCTGTATGAGACATTTACCACATCGATCAGCCCAGCTGTGGACACTGGCTGTGTCATCATACCCATCGGTGGTCACACTGTTACCAGTGCAGACTGAGGAGGCTGGTGGGGGAGGGGAGATGGGACACTGGACGGTTAGCACGCCTTACAGCGGCAGCGCTAAGTAGCAAAGACTGAGACACGTTAGCATCTAGAAGCAGGCCAGCCGCACAGATCTGGTTTCTGATTATTCACGCTTGAGTCAGCCAAGGAGGCTGGTTCTAGATCTGTGGTCAGGATCTTAACTTGCACCCGTCAAACAAGTAAGTTTGTTCATTTTGGTGCCACCTACAGGTAAGCACAAGGAAAAGCCTTGTCATGCTTCACACAGATCAAAGTGCTGTAGCCACATCCACACGTTGCCATGGCTTGTAGAAACGAGTCTTGTGTCCAAGTCCTGTTGAAATGGAACATCACGTGTGGCATATAATGGCATTAGTTTAGAAACCACTAACTTGTTTCACATGTACTTAAAGACTTTGGTTTAATGGACTATTCGGGTTTTTTGGGTCTTAAAAGTATGAACTACAATTGAGGCAGCAGCTGCAACGTCTCTTGGGAAAGAAGAATGCGTCCCCCACATTTCAAAACACTGTCACAAGTTCCAACACTACACGTTGGCTTCAACAATCTGTTTGGCAGAAAACTTTCAGATTCACTATCATTCATTAAAAACAGTGAGTTTAAGTCGCAAATGTCAACAATAAGAAAACGGAGTATCACCCTGATTTGAAATACCCATCAGAGAAAAAGCCGGTTGCTACTGGTGAGGAGAATTCAATCATGTGCCAAGGAGGTGTGAGTTTGAGCAGGTTTCTCTCACCAGCTGGTATAAATCCCCAGTTATTAAAAAGCCTGTATACACTCAGGTTCAACTTGTTTATTTAAAAATAAAGCTACATGGTCAATGTGAAGTAAGAGATGAGTTATTGAAGAGTGAATGAATGTCAGCAGAAATATGAAGCTCAGTTTCTCTGCAAAGTAACAGCCGTCTAGATTTCTGTACTGTGACTTACAAAGTGTTAAAAAAGGCATCAGAATGTTGGTGCAGAGGAGGAAACAGGTTAACAGCGACCTGGTTGTCTCATTAGTAGACTGCCACACAGTCTTTCAAACAACACCACCGACATGCATCATAAGCAACTTCATCTGCCAAGCTTCGACAAATGCAGTGTTAGGCCCAGAATTCTGCTGCTTTTTGTGACCATGACAAGCAGGGCACATGGTTACTCCCTAAGGGTCCAGCTGACTACACTGAAACTCTGCGAGCGAGTAGATGGCATGCAGGTAGGGGTTAAGGTATACCACATCTGTTTCGCCAGCCCCCACTGTAGGCATGGTAAAAGGCAAGCTCTTGAGAGGCCAGTCTTGGGTAACCTGAGCAAAAGTAGGGAAGCAGGCTATAAAAAGACTCACCCAATATTTCTGGCTCATGCAGAATGAGTGTTGGGCTTTACTTTACACTAGTAGTTACCAATCTTACAGTCATCCCATCCTGACGTAAAGTTATTGCTCTGCCTTTGCTGACACTCGGCCTGCCATGGTTGTGGGCACTGCTTAGGAGAGACTTGGGGAACATGGCAGGTGAAATATGGGCTTGTGTATACAGTGGTAAAACCATGATCTAGTATGTGCAGCAAGAGAATAAACTCCTACGACCTAGAGGATATGGTTCATTGTGACTGCAAGCATTCCAGCAGAGAAAAGCGAATCAATTAATCATAGGCCCATCATTATCTTGTTCTGTGAAGTGCTGGGGTCTACCAAACCCTTCACACTGGCTTAGCTGGTGTGTAAATTAGCTATTTCATGCATCTGGAAATGCAAGTTGCCCTCAGCAAAAGCAGACAGAAGGGACTTACAGAGATTTACTGGTGCCACTGAATAACCGCACTGTATACCTGCGGAATACGCATTTCCTGCTGTGGAATAAGAAAACAGTCAAACGAGAAAAAGGTCAAGAGTGCAATGGCACAGTACCATTACATTTTTAGAGGACTGAATATGTCAGCCAAAAACATGTCTTCATTTAAAGCCTTTAAGAGGCTCAGCAAATAACTGAAACTAGTTAAAGACTTTATAAAGTCTTAGATTGAATATTGATATTCCCTTTATCAGAGCAGTTCACAGCTAACACTGGTTTTCACACGGGAGACTTTTCACCAGGAACAGATTACTTGCAGGTTTTACAATTTAGAAATTTTCCCTGTTCTCTTCTCTTATGGGTTAGGGTTTCATCTGTGCCATAAAAAGGCTCCATGCACAGAATCAGAAATCACATTTTGAAACTGTTTGGTCCCGATTCTTGGCTCAGGTTCAAAGTCAAGTTGACATTTGTCTGGTGTGCAACAAAAGTGGCCGCTTTGTTTTGGCTGATAAAGATCTTGCAGCATCTCCTACCATGCTCTGATGGGCTTTCTACATATGGAGCACCACAAGTCCATCCAGTGTGGTTGTGACTGGATGGGTGGCTTCTGACTGAACTCACCGTTTTTTGGAGCCTCTCTGTTCCTCAGGTGAGGTGGAATGTAACGCCCTGGAGAAGAAGAAAAGCAGGTCAGGTGTGAACTTCAACTAGACCCAGATATCAGAAGGTGCTGTTTACCAAATATAGGTTTGAAAACCTACAACCGGACCAATCGTTATATAGACAAATCAACTCTAATTTGAACATCTTGTAATTATACATTTGTAACTCAACTAATGACCAACGCATTGATACAAATAGTTTAATTTGCTTTATTGTATTTACGTTTTATAAAATCTACTGTTTTACTTACGGCCAGTTCCTCCGCCTTGTCCGTCAGCAGAGTTCAAGTCTAGGGCAGAGAGCTGCAAAGAGGAAAAGGTTGAGAAACACAATTACTCTGCTGTAAATGAAATGCTATGTATATAACAATCAATAGGAAAATGACTTCATGGTGCATCGTCATGGTGGACACAAAGCTGTACAACTTGTTCTGATGCTAATAGAGGCTTCAGCGGTTCGGTCCAAACAGTTACTTCCAAACGATCAGAAGCTCCAGTGTTAGATTGAGATTCTACAGCGGGTAGTTTCCTGGTTTCTCTGAGACGACGTGGTTTGTCAGCGGCTCGGTCAGGAGCCGGTGACAGATCCACGCACATTCCCCTGATCCAAGGCCGCTCCGGGTTCAACCTGCACCGGGCTCACTGCTGGTTTCAAACAGTCAGCACAATGGAGCTCCGTCGCGTGCGCGTCACACAACACAATCAGGAAACCGCTGACCAATTAAAAAAAAGACAAAAAAAGTGCGATTATACAAGAAACCACCGACCGTGGATTCCTTTAGACAACCGACCTGAACCAAGATGGCTGATGTTTGTATTTGTGTCGGGACCTTTTATCTTTACGTAAAGTTTAGTCGCTAAAATCCGCTGCCAACATTTTTTCCTGCGCCACGTTTCAGGCTGAGCAGGCCCGATGCTAGCCGGCTAGCACGGGACGCCGGCCGGGTAAGAGCGGTTAGCTAGCCCCGGTCCGGCTCCGGTAAGTTAAAACACGACATCACGACCTTAAGCGGTCACTACGTCACAGAGTGAAGGTTAGTTGTTATAAAAGGGAACAAGTGTCCGTGACGTAGGCTCGTCTCTCCGGCGGCGGCTAGCTCCGCCATCACAACCTTCTCTCCGCCGACTCCATTTTAGCAGCGTTAGCTTAGCACAGCTAGCGGCTCGCTGCGCGTCGAAACGTCGTCAGGAAGCCGCAGTAAAGAGCGAGAACCGGGGTGAACCGGTAGAAACGGAGGAACCGGAGGAAACTCACCTGCTGATCTAGACCGTGTGGATTATCAATGACCACATGACTCATAACTAAAGAGAGGATGGGGCTTCGCTGAGGAGAAAGGGTTTTCTTTGTTAGCGCCGCCGGCTCCGATCAGACTGGAATGAGCTGCTTCTTCCCGGTGAGAACTGGAGTGAGCAGTTAGCGGAGAAACGAGCTGTTCGCGGGACTTTAAATAAATAAAAGTAGAGGTTGTGGATGTGGTTCCGTGAGGGCGCTGCGCAGAGACACGTTCCGCTGAATGGACCGAGGAGGAATGAGACCCGGAGTCCAGGTAGCGCGAGATATCAGCCGCGTGACGTCAGCCCGCGAGGCAAGCATCGCGATAGTTCACTGCTCCTCTGGAGCTGAGTGACGCACACGAAGATGATCAACGTGTCTGGGCCTGAAACTGATCTGAGACCAGAACTTAAACTGAAGCTGATCTGAGACCAGGACTGAAACTGATCTGACACCACAACTGGACCTGAAACTGATCCGAGACCAGAACTTAAACTGATCTGAGACCACAACCGGACCTGAATTTGATCTGAAACTGATCTCAGACCGGAACCGGACCTGATACTGATCTGAGACCAGAGCTGAAACGATTTGAGACCAGAACTAAACCTGAAACTGATCTGAGACCAGAGCTGAACTTATCTGAGACCAGAACTTAAACTGAACTGAGAGCAGAACTGAACCCATCTAAGACCAGAACTGGACCTGAAACTGATCTGAGACCAGAACTGAAACTGATCTGACACCACAACTGGACCTGAAACTGATCCGAGACCAGAACTTAAACTGATCTGAGACCAGAACTGAAACTGATCTGAGACCAGAACTGAACCTGATCTGACACCAGAACTGAACCTGAAACTGATCTGAGACCAAAACGGAACCTGGGACCTTAAAGCTGCTCAACGTTTATACAAGACTCACATAACCTCAAAGAAACACATGTTTCAAACATGCAGAACTAACATAGACATGATAAACTAGATCCAATACAACAACAGAAAGATGCAAAGCTACAAAATACATACAAATTACTACAAAGCAAAACAAAACTACCACAACACGGGAATAGATGATTGTACAGATACAAAATGACCTCAGACAGACAAAAAATCACCACAAAGAAACAACAATTTAAACAAATACCTACAACATTTCTATAAAGTTATATATATAACTAGGAATACAAAATGAACATAAACAGACCCACAACAGTCACAAATAGATGAACCTGTCAAAAATGCACTGAAAAGTACCAAAAATCCAAAAAAATGACCCCACAGGGATGTAAAACTACCACACAGACACACAAAACACCCACAGACCAAATGTAAAATGTGTGTAGACAGATGCAAAACTAGAATGAGGAATCAATAATGACCATTGAGATACCAAATGACCACCTACAGACACCAAACACTCACAGACACACAGAGTTTGCATCAAGTTGATGCAAAAACTAATTTACAGAGATACTAAGTGACAACATGAGGCAAAACATAACAACTCAGAGAAATAGAGAAGTTACAGTAAGAGGAAAAACGACACATAGATACACAATGACCACTAAACAACTACTGAAGTGTTCAACAAGGATTCAAACAGGGATTGAACAGAAAATGCTAAAGGACTTTGAAGTGATGCAAAACTACCACAGAGACGTGTGTAGTCATCACGTGTGACTTTCAGTTTGGGTTTCTTGTTTATTCATAGAAAATTAGTTTTTTTTTTACAGTAGCCAGGTTTCTATTGTGTGATATTCTGTGCAACACAAAGCTGCAGATCAGGGAAGTCTTTATTATCTGTGTGTGCATTAACAATGGACCACAACTTGTTGAGAATGTGTGCCGACCCTCCTCTAACCACACAGCGTCAGATGTCCCTGAAAGGTCACAAAGGTCAAACATAAGCTCAGTTAATGCCTCTGGTCGCCCCTCCCCCTCGCCGCCCGGTCTCTCTGGCGCTCTGCCCTAGGTTGTGCGTTCTCTCCAGCCTGCGATGCCTGTTCTTGTCATTTATCTCGTGCTGCAGCAGCCGACCATATGTCACTGGGATAAGTTAAACCAGAGGTAATTGGTTAGTAGGAGAAAGGTCAGCTTCTGAGATGGCCGTGGACCCCCCCCCCCCCTCCCTCTCCACTGATAGGCCATGTTTACATGTTCACACCTTGTAAATCCAGAATCGTGGTTGTTGAGAAAATAACTGAATTTCAAATAACTTCTGCTTCATATTTCTATTTCTCAAGTTTTCACAGAGAATATTTGACTTTTGACTCGACTACTGTTAAGTGACAACTTTAATTACTTTGGATATCTAATTTATTAAAGATGAATTTAAATATGATACAACAATGAGGTAAATCATTTATTCCAATTATGAATTAAACAAATATTATATATGACAAGGAATCTGTATAATTATCTGTGGATGCACATAAGAAAAACAGCCTTTTATATATATTAATGTATTTCTTACTTTTTCCCCTTGTGCCTCTACCTTTCTTGTTCTGCTCGGCCACTTCCTCCACAGAAGATCAAATAGACAAATCTCATCTGATTTGTCTATTTGTACTTTTTCTTCAGGTTCAAACCTTCCACCACTGCTACTCTCCCCTCAGTTACTGATATGAGCAACGTCCCTGTGTATTTTGACGTCTACCGTTTAACCCTCTGCTCTGAGTCACGAGGCGACTGACAGACAGCGAGCTGCACCTTCTTCCTCCAAATATGTTGCTGAACTCGATCCAGAGCAAAGTAGGAGTGAGGTGAGAGCAGTTATATAAACACTTTCTTATGTAATGTTTAAACTGCTGCCGAGCACAAGCTCCCTGAACATGTGAACTGTCTCAAATATTCCAAACAGACTTTTTTAAAAAATGCTCCATGTTCTTGGTGTTTTGGTTTATATCTCACATTCGGAGTGAACCTGTGAATCTCTGCCGCAGGTTCAACCTGTTTGAAAACAGAAACAAAGGAGGTTTGAGCTCCTACACTCTAACTCTGTGTCAACATGGTGGCACGTGACAGTGCCGCCATGTGGCTGCTTAGAGAACAGCACCTCTGAGTGAGAATTCACTGGATTCAAATCAGACAACTTTATTGACAAACAGTAAAAAACAGTTATAAGAGAAATTCATTCACACGCACGCACACACACTCAGAAAGTTCATCTGTTGATTCTTCTCTCTCCCAGGAGGCTGCTGTATCCCATAATGCACTGTGCGACGTCACCAGCCGAACATGTACTCCATCGCTTTGGAAACTATGCTGTTGTCCTTCCGGGGCGTCTGTCTGTCGGCCACCACCTGGACACGGACACACAGGTTTATTTCTGATGTTCCAAGAACAAATGAAAACCACCACAGGCTTTAAAATAGAGCCAGAGTGAGTTCTGGGGTCAGAGGTCACCTGGTAGTCGCTGCTGGAGCTCCTGTAGGCGGCGCTGAGCGGCCTGATGGCCGAGCGAGGAGTGGAGGGGAGGGCGGAGGAGACGGCCTCGCTGCTGTCCATCACACTCTGAGCAAGAGCGAGAGAGAGAGAGAAATGACATCACTCGGTTCAAGCTGTCAGCTGATGACCAGGACCAATCAGACGGCAGAGAAATGGACAAACGCAGGTAGGTAAACAGACACTGACCTTGTCTATACAGGGTTTCACTCCCACCATGATGGCGTCACCAAACACTTTGCCATCCTTCGACAGAGCTTTTCTGGACTGAAGCCTAGACTGATACTGAAGGTGCATCCAGTTACCAGGAGACGCCATCTGTCAACACATCATCAATGTTTCCTTTAATACTTCAATGTTTCCTTTATAACATCATCAATGTTTCTGTCTATATACCTATCACCATTATTCTGTACGATCTGAATGTCTTGAGTCCTACACTACGTTGATTCACTGATCAAGGTGGCGACTTTGCTCTTTCAGCATCGGTGAAGTGCCATTAATAAGTTTACAGCTTCAGATGGAAACCTTAGTCTGGAGCCTGTGGGCTGAAGCCCCGCCTCTTACACAACATCAGCAGGGATTGGCTCAGCTCCGGTGATGCTCACAGGATAAGTGGTGTCGCTCATGAACATGGCACATTCCCTCCATGAGCCACAGATACAACATGCATCCAGCGACTGATTCAGAAAGCTAAACTGATCTGATATCAGTGCTCTCTGTCTCAAAGCCTCAGTTTAGCTCATGTGCACTTGCACAGACCCCACAGACATGTCCTGGTTTTACCTCTGCTAAGAGGAGTGAATGTGCAGTTGGGGCAGTTGTAGTTCAGCAGCTGCACAGACAAAACCAGTTGGTGAATATGTTGATGTCAGCTCAGAGCCTGATATTGTGAGGCTGTGAGAGAGCGTGTTGTCTCTTAGTGGAGACCACATCCTTCTCTTTACACATGTGCATACCTGAGATTAAAGGTTTGACAGCTCAGTTAACATGTGGCCATATTCAGACCTGTGTCTTGTTACACAGTTTGTGCTTCAGCTTGTTGTTGCTGTGAACAGCTTCAGTCTGAGAAAACATTAGAGAGATCACATTTCAACTGGTTCAGAGTTAGGTATTAAGTTGAGATGGCTTTGCTGAGGGCAGCGGGTGGAGGACACATGAAGACATCGAGGGACCTCACTGAGACAGAAGGATTTGTGTTCCATCTCACCGTGTGTTTGATGATGTTTCCGTACTGAGCGAACTGCAGCAGGATGTAGGAGGCCGAGGCTGGAGGGAAACTAACACACACACAGACACACTTATTATACTGCATATACATGAGCTTTGTACTTGCTTCATACTGTATTCAGCAGTCCATCAGTTTATTGAGGAATAAAGATACCCAAAGACGGTGACCCAGGTCTGATCCAGCTGATCGTCCGATGATAAAGATTCTCCCTGACTGTAAAACGGGTCCACCTGAGCTGGAGACAGACACAGCTGCTGCACACCTGGAGGGAGGGAGGGTGGGAGGGAGAGAGGGAGAGAGGGAGAGAGAGAGAGAGAGAGAGAGAGAGAGAGAGAATTACAAATTTGATAAGTTGAGCTGCTGTTGACTTTGGCAGAAATGTGTAAATTCAAATGACAGATATTCTTCAAAATATCCAAGTATTACTACAATGAATATTGTTTTAAAGAATAATGCGGTTGATAAATCTGACGATATTTGCTTATTGTAGAAAGAGACTTGAATCCATTGAGTGAGAATTAAGTACAGATCCAGTTCCCGATCCTTCAAGAACAAATCCAACATTACATTTACCTTTCTAATCTCTGTATTGTTCTTGTGTTGTTGAAGACTTCTCCAGCTTTATACATGGAGGTCATAAAAAGGGAGGACAAGTAATTGATGTTAGTACTACTAGTGAGTTAGTAGTACCAGCAGTAGTAATACTATTAGTCTGTACCTGTTCCTCCTCCAGGAGTTGAGGCCTGACGTCCACACAGAGGGGACTGCATGACTGAGAAAGACTGAAGGGAGACGGAGAGAGAGAGAGAGAGAGATTTAACATGGGTTTGAGTTTTCAAAGAAAAACTGTAGAGTTGTGAGGACATTGCTTTGTGAGGACATTATCTGCATCTTGCAAAGTTTCAGTCACTAAAGACACTTATCTCTCCATAAGCTGATTGTGATCTTAACCTCTTTCCTGTGGTAGAATATCTTTCCCTGAGTTTCTCCTGCTGATCCTCAAAGACTAGACCCTCTGAGATGTCTTTTGTTAAGATGATATTTCTGCTCCCAACTCTAAAGTTTAAAACAAATGTGTCACACCGGGAACTTTTGTTGAGTTCAAAGAGATTCTTAATTTGCTGTGCTACGTGCTAACCTGTCTGTGAGCACTGAGCGGTGTTCCTACAGATACCAGGTCATCACGGATACTGCGGACAGGTGGGGCTCCACTTTTGTCTTTGGGGGTGGGAACCACGGGCTGAGGGGCAGCACCTCCGCATCCTTAAATGAAAGACGGGACACTATAACAAATTCACAGAAGAAAACAACAATCAGCTGATCTGCAGGTGGATGTGTCTTCCTGACAACCTCCGGGCGAACCTGAGCTCTCCAGGATGGGCATGCTGAGGCTGAAGGGGCGGGGCTGAGGAGTGGAGGGGGCTGGCAGGTCGCCCATCAGAAAGCCCGGCAGGAACTGTGCTCCGGAGGTCGGCTTAGGGGAGGTGGGAGAGCCCAGGGTCATCGGTTCAGTTCCCACTGACAGAGAGGGAGACGTGGGTTTTAACAAGCAGCCACAGACAGACTGAGTGGACGGAGGACGACGGCTTGTGACAAGAATTCTACTGAACGTTATGTTTGGTAAAGAGAAGGTCAGTAACTGAAGTCTGAGGAGAAGTTAGGCCTCAATAAGTTTAAACCACAGGACAAGAATATCGAGGACAACTGATTATTATTTTCATCATTGATTCATCTGCCAATTATTGTTCTTCTGATTGAATATCAAATCAAAATGAGGTTATATCCTCAAATGTCTTGTTTTGACAGCTGCTAATAAGAACTATTATATTCTCTGATTTTAATAATTGTTTGTCGAGAAGAAATAACAAATAACTTTTAAAACCCATTGAACAGTCATACTGTCAAAGTGTGTAAGATTCAGACCAGTGTGGATGATGAGGCCGAGATTTATCATGGAGGTGAATCTAGAAGTCTAACCTGAACCACATTTATTGACATGTCACACTTTCGTCATCACTTCTGATGGAAGATCATAATTCTTATTAATAACATGAATTAATCATTATATAAAATCCAGACCAGCAGCAGGAAATGAAAGGAAGGAATAATAAAGTAAAGGTAGCCCAAAGGTAAAAAGACACATTAATTAAATTACAGTTTGCAGGAGGTTAAAGACAATGTGAGCGATGATCGACTCATTTTGATAAAAGATTCAATGAAGACAGAACTTATAAAGAGATTTGAACTTGTTCCTCCTTCACTTTTAAACTGTTGAACTTCGACGATCAACATGTTGCAACTTCTATGAAAACCTGCAGCTAACAGCTAAGAGTTAATACTGAGCTAACAGATTATTAATATGCAAATAGCATCAGATAAAAACGCAGTTACCTTGAAGCTCCATCTTCACGGCTTTTTCGTTCAGGCCGCGATTTTCAAAAGTAGGAAATGACGCCAGGCACCGAGCTAGCTAGTTAGCGGGCTAATGAGGCTAGCGAAGCTACGTGCTAAGCTACGTGCTAAGCTGCCACTCAGTGTCACGGACACGCTCAGTAGGTGATCAATCTAATAACGTGAAGCTGAAGACTTCCGGTCAGTTAAAGAAGTTTAATATCTGCTCGACCTGCTTTTTCACAGACGCTGGAGACGTGGTGGAAGCGCCGCAGCTAACACAGCTACTTCCGGCGCATTTACACAGCGTCATGAGAAGGCGACTATTAAGCGTCCCTCATAAAATGTGTTTATCTTTTTATTGGGCACATTTTAATTTCACTTTGTTTGGACAAATCTCAATGATACATTCGGGCATTAATATGAAATGGTTTGTATATTTAGTTTAGCTTTATTTTGGACTCAGGTCATATCAGTGTATAAAGGCATAATAATACAGAACACACATATAGGAATACAATTATCACACTGTGTTTCCACAGTGTTTAAAATCACATACAGACCCTTTTTATTCACGATTAGTCATTTTGAATTAGAAATACAAGTTGATAAACATCTGGTGTTGTGGTTTCAAAGGTTGCACATCCTTAAGGCTTGAATACTTCTTTATGTAACAGGGTCAATTCTTAATAAAGTTTTAAAGTTTTAGCAGTGATATTTACCCCGCTCTGCCGATGTTTTAATGTACCTGTCAGGACGGGGATGCATATAGGCGAAGTCTATTTAGGGACACCGTAGCTCTCTTATTTGGCCTTGTTTAGATTTAGTTTCTTTCTGATTAATTGGTTTGATTATTGGTTTCTTTGATTCATTTTATTTTATTTGGTTCTATGGCAATGTGCAATATGGTTGACTGGTACTGTGAAATCCGGGTTTAATGACTTGAATATTGGTGAGTGATTGGATGATATTTTAGCTTTGTTAAATTGGGTCTGGAGCCTCTAATTTCTCTTTTTTTAATCTGTCATTTATATCAAGTCCAGCCTTTCCAACCTTTGCACATGTCACTTTACTATTTGAGCAATCTGTTTTAAACCATTTGCATCGATTAAATAAATTGTATTTTTTCTGATATCTCAGCCTCCCGTCCGTCTTATTCTGGATACGTGTTGAACCAAATTGACATTAACTGTCAACTCTGAACCATTTTAAATCACTACACAATCACCCACACCTTAATAAAGTATCCATCATCTATCTATCCATCATCTCTAAACAATAATAAAAATGTGTTTGGATAAAAACTCCCAAACTAATGTGAGACATTTTCACGTGATGTTACACAAAATGAGCAATTAAACAAAAAGACTTAAAAAAAAAAAAGAAGCATAATCTAACCATTTTTCTGTCCTAACCATAGACTATGTGGTCTTGGTCTTAACATGTCATGGCCATGTTGTGCTTTTATTTTGACATGCAGTGAGCGGAAGCGGAAGTGTGTGAGATGTGAGTGTAGCTTGATGCCGGTGTGAATCTCTTCACAGTCAGAAGTGTGAACCGGATCCTGAACCGAGTCCTGAACCGGATCCTGAGTTTCTCTCTGTGAAGTTGACTCGACTCTCCGGTAACGAACTGAGGCTTTTAATTCTTTAACATCAGATTCCTTTGATCTTCAGCAGGAAACTGACTGTCGCTGTTTAGCTAAGTGGCTAATTAGCTTGCAGGCTGTTATTAATGCTGCGGAGCTAGCTGCTAGCTTAGCTTCGTTTAGCTTCTCTGCAGAGAAACTACATGAGAGAAAAGTCAGACTCAGATTTGCATCAGTGAACTCTGACTGTCTGTTAGTTACACAGTGTCTGTGGTTGTAGTTATAAACATGTTAACTACAGTGTCTTACTAACACTTTAGATTTATGTTTTCATATACACATCTATATGTTTTATATATATATATATATATATATATAGCTTATATATAATATAGTTCATAGATTCAGACTCTGGCTCCATGTTTTCTCTGTTTCCTCCAGCGTCTCGATCTGTGTTAATGCTCTGATCTCATAAACCAGATAAAGGCGACAAATCTATTATTGTCCAGATCGAGGACATATGAATGGAAGTGTGTGCGTGCAGTGTGAGTGTGTGCAGTGTGAGTGTGTGCAGTGTGAGTGTGTGCAGTGTGTGTGTTCAGGGTGTGCACTGTATGCTGGAAGTAGGGCTGCGAACAACACGTTTACTCTTTAATGATTAATTGCTTAATATTTTTTTTCTCTCCAGTTAATTAACTAATAATTTCCAGAAACAGTGAAACATGTTAATCTGAGTGTATTTATCCAGCAGTGGACGATCACAGATCCTCAGATAACTCCCACTCCTTAGGTACTCTCTGAATCAGGTTGGTCAATATCTGCTCACAGAGGAAATACTTGAATGAGGAGCTGGAAGAATCCTGCTCTTACTGCAGCCTGAGGGGACGTGAGGGAATGTGGGGGGGCATGGGGGGAAGTGAGGGGACGTGAAGGGGGGGATGGTGGGACGTAGTTAACATCCCTTCCCCTGCTCTCAGCCACTTCACCCAACCTCAACTAAAGGTGATGAGTTTGATAAGATTCAGCTTTACTTGTTGCTTCCATGACACAAACACACACGGGGGGGGGGGGGGGGGGGGGGGGGGGGCATCCACGTTACTTAAATACATAAAGATCCATCGTTCTCTCCAAACTGGTCACACTGTCAGATGATGATGTTTGTCTCTGTTGCAGCTCCTCTGGTGGTGGTGGTGGTTGCACTGGGAGGACTGGTGATGGGGTTCAGGGTTGTCCTCGGGGCTCAGCAGCGCCGTCACGTCCGGTTAACGCTGCCGTTGCTGCTCTCCGTCGCCATGATGGCGGCGGTTTGGGCGGAAGGCCGAGACTACTACGATCTGCTGAGAGTCGGCAGGGAGGCGACGACCAGGGAGATCCGACAGGCCTTCAAGAAGCTGGCGCTCACCATGCACCCCGACAAGAACCCTGTGAGTTACTCTGAGAAGCTCCGAATGGAAATCCCTCCGATGTTCCCTGAAACACTTTCTGCTCATTTGAACTCTGACCCCTGACCCTGACCCTGTCGTGCTGCAGGGCGACTCCTCGGCCCACGATAAGTTTGTGGAGGTGAATCGAGCTTATGAGGTCCTGAAGGACGAAGACCTCCGGAAGAAATACGACAAATATGGAGAAAAGGGATTGGACGAGCAGCAGGGAGGACGCTACGAGAGCTGGAACTACTACCGCTACGACTTCGGTACGTGTCTCCAGTGAGACGCTCACATGTGAGTTTACTGAGAGTCCATTAACGGTTTCCTGTCTCTGTTCAGGAATCTATGACGATGATTTAGAGATCATCACGCTGGACAGCGGAGATTTCGGTGAGTGGGATTATTTTCACTTGTAACTCAGTCAAACTGATCTGTATTGGTAGTAACGGCTGTTTGTTTCAGAGGCGGCGGTGAACTCCGGAGAAATCTGGTTCATCAACTTCTATTTCCCACGATGCTCCCACTGTCACGAGCTGGCGCCAACGGTACCCCCCCCCCCCCCCCCCCCGCACATCAAACTAAACATATTAAACCTGGAATCACCAATGCTTTTTTCCCTTTAACCTCATTTATTATTTTTAATGCTAAATATATTATTCATCCTGTGGGTGTTGAACAGATGGAAGCAGCGGTGGATTGTGTGATAACGTGTGTGTGTGTGTGTGTGATAACGTGTGTGTGTGTGTGTGTGTGTGTGTGTGTGTGTGTGTGTGTGTGTGTGTGTGTGTGTGTGTGTGTGTGTGTGTGTGTGTGTGTGTGTGTGTGTGTGTGTGTGTGTGTGTGTGTGTGTGTGTGTGTGTGTGTGTGTGTGTGTGTGTGTGTGTGTGTGTGTGTGTGTGTGTGTGTGTGTGTGTCTCAGTGGAGGGCGTTTGCCAAAGAGATGGACGCAGTGATCCGGATCGGAGCCGTGAACTGTGGAGACAACAACCACCTGTGCCGGAGGAAAGGGATCAACAGTTACCCCAGCCTGTTCATATTCAGATCAGGACAGGTTGGTTAGAGACGATTCATAATCCATTCTCATCTGTTAATGAGGATTGCATTTTTTATTCTCAAAGCTTCATGAATCTAAACCTTGAATAGGTGATAACGTGTTCTTAATAAAACCTTTCTACAGAAACCAGAGAAGTATAACGGGGAGCGTTCTAAAGACGAGCTGGTGAACTTCTCCATGAAGTTCATCACAACCACCGTCACTCAGCTCTGGCAAGGTGAGCGACGGCCACCTGCATTAAACTGTCAATCAGGATTCACTCATATCATCAGACTCGTGAATTTGACCCGTGAGTGCGACCGGTTGTTTTACAGGAAACGTGTTCAGCGAGGTGGAGAGAGCGTTCTCGTCCGGGCTCGGCTGGCTCATCACCTTCTGCTCCGACTCCGGAGGTAACACTCTGTGACCCTTGACCTTCTCTCTTTGTGCCTGGAAGTGCTCTCACACGTGTCACATGTGTAACGTGGGACACACAAAGACATGAGTCACACCTGTGTCTTGTGTGTGGACAACATGTTTATGAGTAGAAGCTGAAAAATTCCTCCACATCACCTGGAATCCTCAGATGGTGGACGCCAGGCAGAACATGTTCTAAGGCATTTGTTTGGACACGATTCTCCACCACGGAGGACACTGGTCATGTAGCTTGTCATGCTGCTAACGTGTCCATGCTAACGTGTCCATGCTAACGTGTCCATGCTAACGTGTCCATGCTAACGTGTCCCTCCCTCTGTCTCAGATTGTCTGGAGCCAAGAACAACACAGAAGTTGGCAGGAATGTTGGTGAGAATGCAACATTACTATTTTAGTTAAATGTTTTATATATAGTAAATAATTACACGTTACACCTTGTTTTCACCTGCAGGTGTCACTTGACTCTGAAAGTTAGATTATATCAACTTTTATATCATATATAGAGTTTCTGAACTGAACGTCTCTAACTGGTCGTCCTCGTGTGTGAGTGCAGGACGGACTGGTGAAGGTGGGACGGATGGACTGCACCGCTGAGGAGCAGCTCTGTCACAGCTTCCATGTAAGGTTTATACTGCAGTACTACACATACCAGTATTACTACTGATACTGGTATTACTTATATGTACACGTGATTCTTCAACTCACAAACCAGTGGAGGCAGAGAAGTTGATCTGTCAGTATTCACTGTCTCTGCCGTCTGTCAGGTGACCGGCGGAGCGACGGCTTTATTCCCTCCTGGTTCCTCTCTGGACCAAAAGGACAGCGTGCTGGTGAGTGACATCACTTCCTGTGTGGGGTCACTTTGTGTTGTATGTAGTAATACTGTGTGTAGTACTGCAGTAGAGACTCGGTGTGTTTGTGTTTCAGTGGCTGAACACTCTGGACAGTAAAGAGGTTTACACTCAGGTCATGAACCATCTGCCGGATCTGGAACTGCTGACCAGGGACAGCTTCCAGGTACACACTGCTACACACTGCTACACAACGCTAGACAACGCTAGACAACGCTAGACAACGCTAGACAACGCTAGACAACGCTAGACAACGCTAGACAACGCTACACAAGGCTTCACAACACGTCACAACGCTTCACAACGCTGCACAACGCTACACAAGGCTTCATATGATACACAACACTACACAGCACTACACAATGCTTCGCAACGCTACACAACACTACACAATGCTTCACAACGCTACACAACGCTTTGATGATGTATAACTTCCTGTGTTCAGAGCAAACTGGCCCATCATCGCTGGTTGGTCAGTTTTACGTTTGGAGAGAGAAGCTCCGCCTCCAGCGAGTATAAGAAGCTACAGGCTTTCCTGAGGAACGACCACATACAGGTACCTGTCTGCCTGCCTGTCTGTCACTATGCCCGTCTGTCTGTCACTATGCCCGTCTGTCTCTCTGTCTGACGCTGTCTGTCTCCTCAGGTCGGTCGAGTTAACTGCATCACAGACTCGGAGCTGTGTCAGTCTCTCTACATCCAAAAACCCTGCGTGGCTGTTTTCAAAGGACTGGGAATCCACGACTTCGAGATCCACCACGGTCAGAACCACAGACTGAACCACAGACTGAACCACGGACCGAACCACGGACTGAACCACAGACTGAACCACAGACTGAACCACAGACTGAACCACAGACTGAACCACAGACTGAACCACAGACTGAACCACAGACTGAACCACAGACTGAACCACAGACCGGACCACAGACCGAACCACAGACCGAACCACCGACCGAACCACCGACTGAACCACAGACTGAACCACGGACCGAACCACGGACTGAACCACGGACTGAACCACCGACTGAACCACAGACTGAACCACCGACTGAACCACGGACTGAACCACGGACTGAACCACAGATCCTCGTTTTGTACTCATTGTTGAGACGCTGGTCCGTCTCTTCAGTGTGTGTCTCTGACCCGTGTCTTCTCACAGGTAAAGATGTGCTGTACAACATTGTGGGTTTTGCGAAGGACAGCGTTCGCGCTCATGTGACGACTCTGCAGCCCGACAACTTCCCGGCCGACAGGAAGGAGCCGTGGCTGGTGGACTTCTTTGCTCCGGTTCGTAACTCTACTTTAGAAACAGCAGCAGGGAAGCACAGGATCAGAAAATGGTTTCTAGCCACGTCATCACTGATACGTTTGAGCTCAGATTGTTTTGTGTTTGAAACTCTGCTGCTCGATGAACGACTGATTCCGTGTTTACCTTCAGGGCTGGAGACAGAGCTCCACCTTCAACACAAACATGAGGGAGACGGACACTGAGACACGTCACTCACATATACACACGTCCCATTACTACATGACGGCTTTAATGGCAACTGGAGAAAACCCTGGTTGATCTGATCTGAGCTTTTAGATCAGTGTTTAAAGTTTAATAGAATCAAGCAAACTTCAGTGTTCAGAGAGAATCTGACGCTTCACTGTAGATCAAACGATTCAATGACTAAGAGGAACAACACGTCCCTGTTTCCTTCCACTAAATAAAAACCAAGCCAAAATATCTCGGGTACCGATGTGACGTCATCGGGAGTCTGTGCCGTGGAGACATAGGTCCCGCCCATACTCACGTCTGACCAATCAGGAGTTACTCTAGGCTGTCAATTGTGAACTCTGACGTCCAGTGTTAGACTTTAGTTTGATCTGTGTTTGCAGTGGTGTCCTCCGTGCAGAGCTTTACTCCCAGAGCTGAGGAAAGCTTCCATCCACTTGGCCGGACAGATGAAGTTTGGAACTCTGGACTGTACCATCCACCACAAGCTCTGCTCCAGGGTGAGCACACACGTCTGGACTGTACCATTCATCACGAGAAAGGTGGCAGAGAGACTGAAACCTTTTCTCTTTGTGTCTCAGTATAATATCCAAGCGTACCCCACCACGGTGATCATTAACGGCTCCTCCCTTCATGAATATGAAGGACAGCACTCAGCCGACGGCATCCTGGAGTTCATACAGGTATGACATCACACCAGTGACATCGTGATACAACATAAGATCTACAATTCACAGTCTGACAACAATCACAGCCGGGATAATGTTGTCAGACAAACTTACAGAGGCAGGGAACTCTTTTCTCTGGAGGAGGAAACTCTGGTGAACTCTCCATCCGCAGGTCATGTCAGAAATACAAACTGTGACTGTTGATGAATATCACGACAAAAAGAGACGAGAAGAAAGTGTTGTTTCAAAAACTATTGACAAAAACTATAAAATACAATTTTACTAATATAAAAGGGGCAAGATAGAATAAATCCTTATGACTGAATCTATCTAACATGAACATTTGACCTGTAACCTCCCAGCTGTGTGCAGTTCAGACGGTGACATCACTTCTTTCTGCCTCTGCAGGATCTGGTGAATCCGTCTGTGGTCGTCCTGGATCATTCCAGCTTCACTGAGAGAGTTAAAGGTAAAACTCACAGGAGAGGATTTCACTTGACCACAGACTTCAGGGCTTTTTAACTTTTGACATAAAGAGCCTGATGCAGTCTCTAAAAGGAAAGAGAGGATCTATAGAGTTTAAACTATTGAATTGTTTGTGCAGTTGTGTAACTCCAGGACCATTTGCTGTTGTAACCGGTGACGTGTTTGCAGGTCGAGCTGAAGGGCAGATCTGGGCGGTGGATTTCTACGCTCCGTGGTGTGGACCCTGTCAGGCTCTGATGCCTGAGTGGAGACGCATGGCCAGGGTACAACAACACAACACGTTTAACCTCAACCACACAACGTACAGAGGCTTTTTATAAAGTCACTGAAACACAATTTAACAAGAACTAAAAGAGCATAAGGGTTATTGGTCTATAGACACCTTTTGTCCTGTGCTGCTACAAACGGTCGCTGCCTGATGTTTGAGTCTCTCTCTGCTCCTCTCAGCTGCTCTCGGGTCAGATCCTGGTCGGCTCAGTGGACTGTCAGCGGTTCCAGTCGCTGTGTCAGAGTCAGGGTGTGAGGGCGTACCCTGAAATCCGACTGTACCCCGGCAGCGCCCGGCAACCAGATCGCTTCATGTGTGTAACACACTTTGAAACTCTCTCTCTCTGTGGTCGTCTTCAAACTGCAAAATACAGTTCATCAGATTGATCAGAACAGTATTTTAAATTCATGTATCTATTGTGCATTTGTGTCTGCAGGAGTTATAACGGTTGGCACAGAGACGCTCAGTCACTGAGAACATGGGCCCTGAGGTGAGACTCTGTCTGTCTGTCTGTCTGTCCATCTGTCCCGTCCTCTGTGTGCTTCCATGACGCTAACATCTCCAGTGTCCAGTTCTTTACCTAGAGCGACGGTGGACTTGACTCCGGAGACATTCAGGTCTCAGGTGCTGTCGGGTCGGGATCACTGGGTTCTGGACTTTTACGCCCCCTGGTGTGGACCATGTCAACAGTTTGCTCCAGAGTTTGAGATCCTGGCTCGGGTGAGAGACCTTCTTCCTTTGAGAACCACAGAGACGTTCTCTCTGCGGTTCTACGAGGTTCTGAGCCAAGTGTTTGATTTACAGATTCTCAAAGGGGAGGTTCGAGCGGGGAAGGTCGACTGTCAGGCTCATCATCAGATCTGTCAATCGGCTGGAATCACCGCCTACCCCACAGTCAGATTTTACCCGTACCTAGGAACAAGGAGGGTGAGGACACACACACACATGCACTTCCTGTGACTATCACAATAAAAGCCTCCCCCTGGTTCAGTAATTGACAACAAGCAAGTAGAGGTTTAATCGTGAAAGAGTCAAAGATGGACTTGAGTTCCTGGAGGAGAAGATGAAACGCTGTGTGTGTGTTGACAGTTTGAACACAGTGGGGAACCAATCAACAGCCGGGACTCTAACGTGATCGCTGACACCATCAGACAGCGACTACAACAGCTGCTCCCACGGTTACACAGCAACGGGAAGGTAAAGAAATCTTTGTGTTAAATCCCGACGTGAGCGATCTGGAGAAGAAGAGTCTGACTCAAGTTGTTTCCTCTGCAGGACGAACTCTGATGACCTCATCGAGCCACGAGAGACCAGCGCGTTACTGGTCAGAGGAGGAGCGGTGGATTTGATTGGTCCGGGGCAGCGACCAATCGATTAACACTCCTAAGTCCCAGCTGTGATGCAGACTGACTGTTTCCTGCTGTGATGAATGTAATGACAACTTCTGCCTTTTATTTGTCTCTATCGTTTGTATTTACTCTATGAAGTAAAACTGTGGGACGCCGTGCACGTTACTGACACACACACACACACACAGAGCCAGTTGTCGACATTGTGTTGAGTTTCATTGTTCTTGTAGAAATTGTTGGACAATAAAACTGTTTCTTTCACATCAGTTTTAAAACTTTTACTGCAGCTTTAGTTCTGCTATAGTTATAAATTCTCATTTACTTAAATGATGAATGTGGTTATTTATACTATATAACATCTATAATTTTTTTTTACACAATGTGTCCCAAAGGTTCTCTGGTTCCAGCTTCTTGGTTTTGTATAATAAGTTTCATATTTAGTGGTTTTGGATTTTTGGACAGTTTCTTTCTTGCTACATGTAAATGTCAGGATGTGAATTAATAAAAGTTACTGACTGGATATGTGATGAAAAAGTAAAAAGTCAGAATAAGAGCTGAACGTTTCCCAGTGGTTGTTTGGTTCCAGTTTAACCAGCAGGTGTCACTGTGGCTCCTCTGTTGAAGGGACAAGATTCAAACAGTCTATGGCAATGCGCCAAATTCAAACTTACTTTATAATAAATGAGCTCATGTATGAAAACACATTTTACAGTGACGCTGGTATTCTGGCTCCAATGTTGGCGGCTGTCAAGGCGTCCATCTTTATAAAAAGGGACTGGAAAGAATAAAGTCTCAATAGATTTAATAATAAAATGAACAGAATTATCAACAACTAAGTGATTTTTTTAATTCATACCTTTAATGTATCGTTCAGGGGAAACTGCATTCTACTCGTCACGGTTCAGTTTGAGAACCGTTCAGCTCAAATATGAAAACTGTCTCTAAAGTTTTCAGTTCAACACGGAGCCAAGAGGCTCAAAGTGTAAACACACATTTAACAGCTGAACTTACCTGGAAACTGGAAGATGATATACAAGTGGGGTAGGAGAAGATTCGGTTGTGGCTTGCCCAGGAGGAGGAGCATGCTCCAACACGTCTTGGTTTACCTGGATGACTCACTCACTAATGAACATGCGCCCACAGTTAAACCTCAAGATGAAGTTGATGGACACAAACTGACCTGAGAGCATGCTTAGCACCACAGTTGGTTCTGCCATTGAATTTTGAAGAGAAATGAACTGTTTCTCCGAGTAGATCCTTGACCGACAGTCTTCCACTGACAAGAGCTCCCCCGGTAATCCAAGACAAACACACCTGGTTCAATGGGCTGGGTAAAGAACACACAACTTAATAAACATTTACTAACAAGTAACCTTGAGGGATCTTGAGCTTCCACCATTTGCCAATTCAATGTGGTGTTACCGGAACAAAAAGGTGATGACTATTGAATAAGTTGGAGCTGGCATATAATCATTCTCCAACAACAAGAATATTTATTTATAATGCACATACACACAAGAAATATACCACTGAAAACAATGTGGTTCAATTGAATCTATTTCAACTTTATTTCATGTGAATATTTATGTTAGAAGCCAGGCTTATGTAAACGTGCTCACACAAGGCTGCATTCATCTTCTCCTTTGCAGCCATATTAATAATTAATAGCGCACTATTTGCAGCTAGTCGTCCTCTACATGGAAGATTCAACAAGAGACTAAATCTAAACAAGGCCCAATAATCTGAATGAAATCTAAAAGTGGGAAAAAACAGTGACCGTAAATAAGTCATTCAGGAAAAAATAATTCCAAAGACGTCAGGATTTGCATTTACAAAACATACAAACCTTTGTCCAAGGTTAATATTCATTTTATAAAATTAATTAATTACAAAGAACAAAACATTCAAATTGTAACAAACAAATATATCAAGAGCTGTTAAAGGACAAGCCTTACAGCTAAGTGCAAGTTAACACTACATGATCAGTGATTTCCACAAATGCGGTTTGTTGTTGGCCGTTAGCATGGTTAGCATGAAGCTAATGCACACCGACCGAGGCAACACACACAGGTTAAGCTAGCACCACGCTATGCTAATCACAGACAACTCACCGCTGATCACCAGTTTACCGGAGCTTGTCGCTGGAGCTGTTTCAGTACAGACCGGGAGAGATAGAGTGACCCTCCCGACCCGGATGTTTATAGATGAGCAACCGGACGTTGTTACACTTCCGGTGCGAGAAATGTATTTTATATTATTTTTAAATCATTGAGACTTGGGTTACACTTTATTAAGAATTGGACCCGTTAAATATTTACTAAACTTATTTATTGACTGCACAAGTTTACACAATGAAGTGGATTTACTTGGCTAACGTTAGTGGAACTGAGTCTCTGCTCCGTCAATGCTCTGCATGTAATTGTTGCATAAATACATTCATTATAAAGATGTTCTCCAAAATCTGATGTGTTTTGTGTTCATATTTTAATATAATTTCTCCATTTATTTTCCAGAATATTTGAAGGACATTGACTTCAGCCCTGCTGGTGTGTCTGTTGCTTCAGTTGCGTCAGTCTGTCCTGCTGTCGGTTGCCTCAGTTTCCTCAGTTGCCTTGTTCTGTCCTGCTGTCTGTTGAGTAAGTCTGTCCTGCTGTCAGTTGCTTCATTTGCCTCGGTCTGTCCTGCTGTCAGTTGCCTCGGTCTGTCCTGCTATCGGTTGCTTCAGTTGCCTGGGTCTGTCCTGCTGTCTGTTGCTTCAGTTGCGTCAGTCTGTCCTGCTGTCGGTTGCCTCAGTTTCCTCAGTTGCCTTGTTCTGTCCTGCTGTCTGTTGAGTCAGTCTGTCCTGCTGTCAGTTGCTTCATTTGCCTCGGTCTGTCCTGCTGTCAGTTGCCTCGGTCTGTCCTGCTATCGGTTGCTTCAGTTGCCTTGTTCTGTCCTGCTGTCGGTTGCCTCGGTCTGTCCTGCTGTCAGTTGCCTCGGTCTGTCTGCTATCGGTTGCTTCAGTTGCCTGGGTCTGTCCTGCTGTCGGTTTCCTCAGTTGCCTTGTTCTGTCCTGCTGTCGGTTGCCTCAGTTGCCTCGGTCTGTCCTGCTGTCGGTTGCCTCGGTCTGTCCTGCTGTCGGTTTCCTCAGTTGCCTTGTTCTGTCCTGCTGTCGGTTGCCTCGGTCTGTCCTGCTGTCGGTTGTCTCACTTGCCTCGGTCTGTCCTGCTGTCGGTTGCTTCAGTTGCCTCGGTCTGTCCTGCTGTCGGTTGCCTCGGTCTGTCCTGCTGTCGGTTGCCTCACTTGCCTCGGTCTGTCCTGCTGTCGGATTAAACTAGACGTGACAAGTGGTCTGTGTTCTGCACCAGTCATCCATGTGTCATTGTTAACTATCATTCTCATCATCCTACATGGCATACACACACTTTCAGGTTTACTGTTCATATTTGTTTAGTGTTTTTATTTTGTTCGTCATCTGAAAATATTTGCTGTCATGTACGAAAAGTTATGTATGATTAAAGTTGTATTGATTGATAGAACAGACACAATGTGCTTTTAAAGTTGCTGTTGGTTAAAAAATCTATTTAATTTAAGTTTAGTTTTTTTGTCATTTGTCAAACAGAATTTACGTTGTTTTTCCAATGCGTGGCCCGATGGTTCTGGCTAATGACGTCACTGCGCAGTCCCGTCCCGGCCAATGAGCGCATAGGGGGGCGTGTCCTCGCTCAGGGCCGTATGAATAGGTCTGACAGCGGTGGGCGGGGTCAGTTCCTCATAAGCGGCGGCTGCTTCTCACAGGTTGTTTTCATGTCTTATAAAATAATCTGTGAGATGTTCAAACACTTTTCTGTGGCAGTGAAGAATAATAAAGGTTTAAGATGAAACTTGTTTAAAGTTCGTTTGTAGCCTCAAAACTTTAACTGTAATTCATATCCAACTGTCAATCAAACTCTTTATTTATGTCCAACTGGTCAAACTACACATGTCAGGTGTTTCTCAGCTGAACTGACTTCATACACACGTATGTATCTACAAGCTCATGAACCCTGGTACTTCTGTTTGTCCTCTGCAGTACACTGTGTACACCAGTACTTTGTTGCTTGTGTATTACTGCGTATTACTGCGTATTACTGGTGGTGCTCTCCGCTCCATCGTGGTCGCTGCTCTGCTTCCTCCACAAGTTTAAACACAAGATGAAGTCGCTCCTTTTTCAAGATGGCAGCTGTTGATCGTTTCAGTGGGATCACAACAGAGCCGCTGTGTAAAACAAGTTATCACATACAACCACTTCATTCCCTGTTGTGAATGTGTGTGTTTGTTATTATATTATAAAGTAGAGTTGAGTGTTTGTCATGTTGTGTTCTCTTGGCCTGTGTCGATCATCAGAATGACTCATTCTGTCACTTCTTATAGTTTGTGTTCAGAGCTTTTTATAAACAGTCTGTGCTGCAGAGAGAACTTATTCATCTGCCCTGAAGATTTTAAAGTCAATTCTCTACGTGTGTGGTTTATATATAAATTTGAAAGATTTTCTTTTTGCATGTTGTCGACTTGTTCTGGACAGAACGACCCGACCGAGTGGATGTGTATGAATGTTCATGTCTGGAAACATCTGAGGAGGTGGATGAAAATAAATAAACACAAAATCATGGACTTCGATAGTTTTCAGCTGTTTTTGGATGTCTGTCTAATCTTTAAGGTTCTGAACGGTCTAGCCCCTCCACCATTACAGAATTTTATAAAGAAGAAATCCCCTACAATAAATACACGAGCACTAACTAGAGGTGACTGCGAAATACAACGCCGCAAGACCAAATTTGGTCAAATGGTGGTGTCCATCAGAGGAACACAGTCCTGGAATATATTACCAACACATGTTAGAGACTGTGCCACTTACACCACCTTTAGAAAAAACCTTAAACAGTGGTTAGTAGCAAGCCAGACCTGCTCTCATATGTAACCTTTGGTCATTCTAATTTTTTAACATGGACTCTTGATATGGGGACTTATTTTGTGTGTAAAAGTGTTTTTTTAATCTATTTTGTATACTGGTATGTTGTTTTTATGTTCTTGACTTGCCTTAGGACAACGGATGAAAATTAGCAATTAAGCTAACTCCGGCATATTTATATTGATGCTCTGGCTGACATATTGATTAATGTGCACTGTCCTAATCAAATAAATAAAATAATAATAATAATGAAGAAACAAGCAGTGAAACTCAAAGACTGGAAACTGTTCCTCTGGTTTATGTTGTAATTCACATGAACAGAATATATTAGATATAAAACATGTGACTGACATAGAATCCATGGACGACAGGTCGGGGGGGCACAGATCTGTAACGGCCCCCTCTCTTCTTCTCTGGTCCATGAATCCATCTCAGGCTCCATCACACTGAATCTGCTGCTCTGCTTCCTCGTGCTGCTCTATGACCGAGATTCACCTCCTTCCTGTCTGCAGGGTTCGGTTTAAGTTCAGGTCGAAGTTACAGACCCATCATCGTCGTCCAGATGTCCATTTGAATGTCCTCCATCCCGATGCCATTAAAGACAGTGACCATGGAGCCAACATGGCTGCCACTGGGCTGTGCGTAGGTTTAGTACTACAGCTGAGAAGCTACACCACCGCTCTGTTCTTTATTGAGAGCTTTAGGTGTGGACACTAGTGCACACTCACACACACACTCACACACACACACACACACACACACAGACAAACACACTAAATAATGTTTGTGCAAAGAAGATAAATGACAAAAAATCAGATGATGAAGAGATGAACTAGAGTCAGCTACAACAGGCTGTTATAGTGCAATATCTACACACACACACACACACTCACACACACACATTCTGATCTCAGTGGCGACCCCCGCGCTGACCTCCTCGACCCTTGCCATGGAGGATCTGATCCCATCTCTGCACAGAAACACAGGAACAGGAGTCAATGGCAGGAGGCAACGTGACCATGGTGCAAATACAGTACAACTCTGTGTGTGTGTGTGTGTGTGTGTGTGTGTGTGTGTGTTTGTTCTGGATGTGAATCTCACCTTGATCTTCTTGCTCATTTTGTCCTTCCACCTCTGAGCGATGGAGCTGTCAATCAGAAGCAGCCTGCGACCACACAGACGGAGGTTCAGAGGAGACGGATTTTCATCCCAGTAGAAAAATGACATTATGCTTATTTAGCTCTTTTTAGGTTATCACTGCCACAGGGTTAACGTTAGCTGGAGAATATCAAACCTGGACGTCTCCTCGTTCTCATAGCCCATAATGAGGTACTCCTCCCCAGGAGTCAGAGGAGGACACAGGCAGGAGGACGAGTAGTAGAGCGTCTGCGTCTCTCTGGGAATGTTGACCAAGGAAGACTTGAGCACCTCCATCACCTCCACCACCGCTGTGGGCTCCAGACCCCGATTCCTCACCTCCCGCACCCTGGCCCTGATAACTGAAGGAGAGTCGGCAGCGTGCAGACACACAAGGGACTCTTCAAAATAAAATCCTCAGCTCCTGCATGTGACACAGCACAGACGATAATTCAGGCTCTAAATGTTGAACCTGGAAAACGACTCACCGTAGTTGTAGTTGTTCCTCAGGTAGGTTTTCAAAACCATTCTGACGGTTTTACATTTGCAGCGATCTGCAGCAAAACACAGAAAACTGTTGGTGAGCTGTGACTCAGTCCCCCCCCCCCCCCCCCCCGGAGGACGAGGTCATCGCAGCCACAGAGACTCAGTGGAGACCGGGGAGCTGGTCAGTCAAAGTGGGTCACACTTTCAGAACTGATTCAAACTATTCAAGCTGGGGTAACAGGAAGTGAGGAGCTGGTGCGACTGGGACCCACGACAAACTCACATGAAGGAAACCTGCTGCCAGTTAGTTGTGATTAGTGTTTTTTACAAGTTAAAAGCTCTTCATCAACCACGAGCTACCAACAGGATGAAGGACAGGGAGACGGACAGGCTACCTCTGTTCGGTCCTCTGCAGTGGAGGTTGTTGGAGTCCATTGGGAAGTCTGGACTGGATTCTGAGGACCAAACACAAAGGATCAGATGTTTAACGAACTGGTTTCTGGACTTAATGGGTTTTCAGATGCACAAAAACATTTGAGTGAGAAATAAACGGTTTCCAAAGACCGACTCGAGACGATGAGAAGGTCAAAGGTCAGACCTCACCTGGATTACACCTGGCTGGGTCCTGGTAGTACGGATCTGCAGAGACACAGAGAAGATCAGTGACGCCACAGAAAACACATCCTCTGGTTTCATACACTTTTCATACTGTGCATTCTTCTGGAAACAGGGAACAAAGAACAAGTCTGCTGCTCGAGCGCGAGCCGGTCCGGAGAGGCTCCTCCTCCTGGACGCAGCAGGAACCAAGCGGCTCGGTCCGAGTCGTTGTTCACGTTGAGATACAGTCGGACGTCAAAACAACACAACAAGAAGAAGAATGGAAGAGGAGCTCTGTGTTTTCTTCTTCTTCGACTTCCTCCCTGGTTTGGAACAATGACTGTGAATAAAGATGGATTCCATGACAGCTACCACAGGGAAACCATAACATTTGTCTGGCCCCCTGGTGGCCGGCTGCAGTACAGGTAGTACTCATCCATGTTAGCAGATTGGACATGGACAGAACCCCAAAAAACACAACATGAAAATAAATGGCAAAGCTGGTTTCTGTCATTCCAGGTAGTTGTTTATCTCACTGTGCATCAGTTTGGTTTTAAGCAGTTATTTGATGATATAAAAACAGGATGAGGCGTCATGATTGACAGCTGAGACTGACTCCTGATTGGTTGGGCTGGTCTGTGGGTGGGGCTTCGATACCACGGTTCCACCCTCTCTGAGGACGTCACCAGTGACAGATGGCAGAGCCTTATGGGAGAAAACGTGTTGTCCATCTGTTTCTATATAAAGTCCACAGTACTCTTCATGTTCAGTCACCGATTGTCTGGTACACAGTCGCTCTTACATGACTTTTGTAAAGTAGCTGTACTTGACCTCTGTTTACAGTCCGATCACATTTAAACTTCAGGTGTAAACAAGGAGTTATTTACATTCACTCCACTTTGTGACATGAAACAACTCCTCGAGGCTCAGAGAGACTTCCCTGGCTCTGTCCTGCTCCGACGAGACGGCTGCTGAGCTGAACCGTGGCTGCTGCAGATTTATGTTCCAACAGGAGACAAATGTCTTAAAGCAACATTCAGTCTGGAGTCCTGCTGAAAATCACAGGAACGGCTTCAACCATCCACCCTGACCGAACCTCAGCGAGTCAACAAATCACACCGAGGGAAAATCCCCAAACCCACTGAGCCCAGTCGAGCTCGGGCGGCTCGCAGAAATGTACGTGGGTGTGTCGTTATGGAGGTCGAGAGGATTCTGACGAGGCGTTTACTTTCTCTAACAGGACTCGCTGGTGCAGGCTCTGCTTAAAGAAGCAGAGGACAGTGAGGGTTTCATTGAGGGTAAGCGAGTGGGAGGAGGTATCAAGGAGCTCTTTGAGAAAGTGGCTGGAAGTGAAGTCGGAGGGGAAATGAGTCAGGCTATCTGTTGGACAGGAAACAAGCTGAGAGGAGAAACATGATGGAAAACACTGAGTGAGCAGAGGAACTGTTTCCTGAAGCTCTGGGTTCTGCTGCCAGAGAAATGAAACCAAACGCTTTGAGAGGAGAGAGAAGAATCTAATTGAATCACTGAATTAAAATAAACCATAATTCACTTTTTAATAGGGATGTTGTAATTTCATGTTGTTTGTATTTTGTATTTGTATGTTTATCATTGATATCAAACACTTCATAAATCTTATATGTGGACGAGTCAATTTAAAACATTGTTGATGTGAATCTAAAAGCTGCCCTCACCTGGCCCCTCGGCCTTCACGATGGCCTCCGGTGAGATGCAGACGCCGCGGTCGTACAGCGGCAGCTCGCTGCAGGCCAGGCTGTCGGGCCAGCTGTGGTTGTACCGCTTCATCACCGGCTCGCAGCCGGACTTGGCGCGCTCGCACACCGCCTTACAGGGTTTGATGGGCTCGTGCTGGAAGTCGATGGTGCAGATGGGAGCGTACATGGCGCACAGGAAGAAGAGCAGGTCCGGACTGCAGCCAGTCCCTGAACACAGGTGGGAGGAAGGCAACATCAGTTTGAGTCCCACTCAACTCCTTCTACAAGGAAACAGAAACTATAATTATACTTGAGTTGAGGTTTTGAGAATGTTTTTCCATTTCTGGACATGTTGGTGGAAACACTGTCTGTGGGCAGCGGTTAACGTTAGAGACTCGGCCTGTGGGGGAGACGCCCGTCAGCTCCCATCATGCATTGCTCACTGAAGCATATCATGGAGTTGTAAAGGGAAAGAATAATTCCGGATGCCCGCTGGTTCTGGAAGTTAAAGTCTTGTTCGTTTTCCCACAGACGGAGTTTCACGACAGTCTGAAGAACGTGAAACTCTCAGAGACTCATTGATACAAAAGATTAACGACTGTCTGAGAAAATATCTGCTTCTTCCAAACTCTGAATCCTGTGGACGTCACTTCTGTCTGAAGCTTCATGGACTCAACATTTAACTTTAAGCAACAATAAAGAGGTTTTCAGACATGACCACCGAGATTGTCCAGGTCAGACTTATTTCTAAATCTTCATCTTCTTCCTCAGCTCCCTGATCTGTGTGGGGCGGTGTGGCCTAGGGGGTAGAGTGTTCGTTCTCCAACAAGAAGGTTGCAGGTTCAAACCCCACTCTTCCCCATCTGCATGCCGAAGTGTCCTTGGCAAGATACTGAACCCCTAAATGGCCCCTCATGAATGTTGAGTGTACTAATTTTAAGTCGCTTTGGACAAAAGCGTCAGCTTATTGACGTGTAATGTAATCGACGGTGCGTTCAGGGACCTTCCTCACACAGGACGTATGATGACTGCTGCTTCACACCGGACCAGAAAGAGCTCAGACCAGATTTTAGTTTGTTCTCCAGTGGACCACTGAGGTTTGGCTGCTCAGCTTCTCAGTGAAGTCACAGAAATGTTCTGAACTTGTGACCGGAGGCTGCCTCCTGCTTTCTGGCCTGCACATCTTTCATTAGAACATTTTTCTGGTTAAAGCTTTTTGCTTTTCCACTTTCTCTCTCCGCTTCTCCGACCTCAGCCGAGCTCAGCGTTCAGCCAAGAACCGAGTCGGCATCACGGTAGAAGCCGATGAGCTTCTTAGATGTGGTTCTACTTTACAGGATCAGTGGAGCGCATAACTTCACCAACAGTTTAAATTAAATCAAGCTGCAACTAATTTCACCCACTCATAGAAATCAGTCCTTTAAAGACGTCTGAGTTTTCATCAAGATCCATGAATTTATTCTTGTGGAAATCTGTGAAAACCTCAGAAAACAGGTTTCCAGCTGAACATTGGAGATAAACTCTGGTTTTTAATAACTCCTGAGTCTTTTTAACTGATCTCAGTTCAGCTTCACTCTTCAACTGCAGCTGGTTGTGACTCTCAGTCAGTTTTCCTCACAGGAGACGGAACCCACTCACCAGAGTGACACAGAAGAAATTCACTGGACACAAGGAACTGTGCAATATTACTCTCCACAGACGTCAGGATGAAGAAAATGAAACTGGAGACCTTCTTACAGTAAGAAGAACAAGACTTGACCGTTGAGATAATGGACGTGGAGCAGCAGAGTTTCAGCAGCGTTATTAGCTCAACTTATCAGAAACACACAGAGGTGCTGAGATTCAGAATCGGCAGGAATGTAGAGACTTGGCAGAGAAAACACCCAGAACTGATCTGATCCAAGTTTCCAGCTATTACGTAAAAAATACAGAAACATAACTGGAATTATTCTGCTTCATGCAAATGTTCTGTGAACACTTTAATCCAGAAAACCCACAGAAGTACATTCATGCTTTATCTCTCAAATCTCAGAGTATCAAAATAAAACGACATGGTCAACAGAAAGAGGGAAGAAGAGGAAAATGTTTTTATAATTTGGATCAACTTTGGGGCCTGTGTGTGTGTGTGTGTATGTGTGTGTGTGTGTGTGTGTGTCTCTAATGATCAGCTGCCTCAGTCGAGTTGATTTGATTTGATTCCCTTCTGGACTGAATGAAGTCATAAACCAGGTCTGGCAGCCGAGGAGCCGAGCGGCTCGTCCGTGATGATCAACACAGTGAAAAGCACTTTTCTTTGTGAGTCTAGTTTTTCTCGGTCGGCGTCGGTTCATTTGTCGGTCGCTCCACTTTCCTTCAGATGAATTAACTCAACTGATCCTGGATGAACTGAAATTTGGTTCATTCGTGGTTCCCAGAGGATGAATCCTCCTGGCTCTGGTTAATTCAGACTGGTTTTCTCTAGTTCCAGCACCACTGACAAGTTGCAGACTTTGATAGCTTCACAAAACATTTTAGATTGACAGTATGATGAGATAATACAGAAACCTTGGTCTTTGGTGCTGATGTTAGCGTGCTAGTGTTAGCATGCTCTCGATGAATATGGGGAAGATACCGAATGTGCTAAACATAATCATGTTAGCATGGTCAGTAATGCTATGGTGGAGCCAGTTAGCCACGAGCATTGCTAATAGCTAGAGATGTTTTATTGAGTTCAGGGAAAAAGTTAAAGATCGTTTTCTAGTGAAGGAGAAACTTTCTTCCAGCCTCGGCCTCTGCTGCTGAGTGGAATCGGCTCTGATAACATTTTCCTTTCCAGACGTTGTTCTGCCAGGAGAGTTCCAGCTCTGTGGTCGTGGATGTAACTGTCGAGTCCAGAGGACAAAACCATAAATGTTCAGACACGTAAATCAGAGATGAAGAAAAGTTGAACATGAATCTGGAGTCAAGAGGAAAATCTAGGTCGTAAATGATTTGGCCACTTGTTCTTCTTTTTGCTGGAGGAGGAGATGATGAAGATGAATTATGACTCAGTGATACAGCTGTTAGCTCTGCTCAGGCTTTAAGGTTTTTCCGTAAGAATTATCACCAGTCATAAATCACTCTTTTCTTGGGCTTGTTACCATAAATAGATCTGCAGATAATTAAATATGAAATCACTGATTCAGGTTTTTTTGTCCTTCTTCCTCATCACTACATCATGTGGAAACTTTTTGAAACGTGGAACAGTCCAGCCTGTTTAACATGGAAACCCCCCCAGAGCCGAGGATCCTGTGACCCCGGTGACCCGCGGCGTGGAGCTGACCTTAGGTGCGAGCAGCTCCAGGGGCAGCGGAGGAAACGAAACCACCTCACTCTGTTATTTCAGTGGTTTCAGGAACAAGAGAGTTGTTCTTGGACATTTGTGACATTCAGTCAATCTTCTGCAATGAATGTCCCGTGATGTCTCCACAGCTCAGAGGAAACGCTGCAGGGCTGGAGGCCACTTTACGGAAAGTAACACTCGAATACACTTATCCACACTAAGTACTTTAAACTATACACTCAGACTTATCCACACTAAGTACTTTAAACTATACACTCAGACTTATCCACACTAAGTACTTTAAACTATAACGAGAGCAGTCCTGGAAACGACTTGTATGTATATACATGCTCTCATGTGAACCCCGCATTACAGGCACGCAGAAATGGTCAGTAAAAACTTTATG
Organism: Platichthys flesus; assembly: GCF_949316205.1. Lineage (NCBI taxonomy): Eukaryota > Metazoa > Chordata > Actinopteri > Pleuronectiformes > Pleuronectidae > Platichthys > Platichthys flesus. The sequence goes on along the minus strand of NC_084957.1, from coordinate 1,080,465 downwards.
GATTATTTGAGGCTTTGTTCACATCGATGTTTTCATTTCAAAAAGGATCTCTGAGTTATGATCTCTGTCCACAGCTGAAAACACATGTCACATGATTCAGTGGCTGCAAAACTAAGGAGTCGATGTTTAACTGTGCTAATTTACCCAAATTAATTCAGATGGAGTTTTATTAATATTCATCAGTATTTTAACACCTGTGCTAAACAAACCCTGAAGCTTTTTCTAGCAAACTGGAACAAATTCCTGGGAAATTCCGAGATGTCAGCTCCTGACCGCAGAGCGACCTCGCTCGTGTTCTGAGTCTTTACGATCCGTTGCTGGTTGATTATGTAATAAAACTTGTAAATAAATATTAAGGACAGAACAGCCGGAGTTTGTAGGAGTTGGTATTTTCAACATCTTCCTTTAACTAGTTTTATAAATGACGGAAACCTTTTGGAGCAAACTCCCGACTCCACCAGCCAATGTTTTCTTTCCTCTTCTTGAATAATGTAATCAGAGCGAGGTTCTCACAGAATGTTTCCATGCTCGCTGAGTGAAGTGATGGTTGAAGTTTCCTGTGGCTCGGTCGGACCAGATCCAGAGATTTGATCCAGAGGTGCGGTGGAGCACGCCCACCTCTCGTCAGGGGGATTTACCACATACCTACTCAGAAACAGTCTCGGTGCAGATGTGGCAGCCGTGCTCCAGTCGCTCATGTTCAGAAGTGACTGGTTCAAATGAGAACTGGATCAAACATCCTCGTAAATCTATCGATGTTAACAACGTCTCATACACAAGTTTATTATAAAGGCTAAAAAATATTATTTTCTTTGGGCCACAACAGCACTTTCATTCAACCATAAATGAGACGGCTTGATTTCATGTCTCTTTACTTAGATGCTGCAGATCCGTTATAACTGATTCACTTAAGGAGAATTAACATCTGCATTTGATTACAAATCAAACAAACTCAAATCAAATGAAACACTCAACAACAAATGTTGTTGGATCTACAGATTATTCTTGTAAATCACAGCGTAACCTCATGACTGCTGAGCGAGTTCAAGTCAAATGAATCTGAAGTTATGTGGTTTTGAATTTGTCTGGAGGAGATTAGAGTTACGTTTGTTTCTCTCAGCAGTGAAAGATATTTGATTTTATTCTCTGCAGCAAACACAACTCAAGCTGAGGTTCTGAAACCTGAGCTCGAGTCTGAATAATTCAGAGCATCACGATGAACAAAGACGTCCTCATGAAAACTGGGGCCTGGTTTGTTCTGGTTATTATTCAGAGGAACAGAGGAACCATCCCTGAAACTACAGTAAATATACATATTCATACTTTCTCTATTCAAATCAGCTCTTTTTATTGAACCAATTCCGTTCACGTTTGAAGAAGAGCATCAGAATCACTGAGTGTTTGATGCAGAAGCTGAATTAGGAATAGAATTGGTTCAATAACAAGAGCTAATTTGAATAGAGAAAGTATGAATATGTATATTTACTGTATCAGCCCACTGATGTCATCATAGAGTTTCTCCCTCTTCTTATTACTGATCGTTGATATTTAAAGCTCCCCCTGTTTCTCCTCTTCTTTCTGTCTCAGTTTCATTTCCTTCGTCTCTTTCTTTCAAGAGAAGCAGGGATTCCAGTCGTCTGATGATCTCATGATCGTTTTGATTCATGGTTTGGTTTGTAAATCATCTCAAACATGTGGAATCACAGTCGCATGACATTTTTACATTTCTCAATATTCTGTTTATAATTTTAGGAAACAGAGAAATGCAGCAAAACATGAAATCTGAGAAGATGCAACATTGGAATATTAAGAATCTTTTACTAATTTATAATAATTATTGAAACAGTTGCTGATTCATTTAGATTTTTAAATCACTCAATCAAATTTAAAACTTATATGTTTTTGGTGTCATTTATATACTCATGGTTGTCTTAATCAATGTGGAAGAGGCAGTTTAATAACTTCATTAGATAATTAACAAAGAACACTTTCACACATTTATATTTAGGAAACTCAAACCAACTAATTCCGTGCTTAAAAAAATACTTATTTATACTTTTTACTTAGGCTACTTATTCTGAATGATTTATCGATCCAGAGTTTGATGATAATTTTACATTTAGCAGATTAAACGTCACATTTGTGTCTTTAAACATAAAGAAAACCACCAGGATTCAGGAAAACATTTTGATTGATGATTGAGATTATTTGACAGATAAAACATTATGAACTGTAAAGTTAAATAAAAACAATAAATTAAGATACGTTTATTTATACCAAATATATACCACTGAAATAGATAAATATAATAATATATATATATAAATAATATAATCTGTCAGTTAATTCCAGAGTCCATTAGAGGCTTGATGAGCGGTGTAATTAAAGTGGTCACTCACCCAGCAGCCCCTCGAACTGCTCGATGGCCAGTACCGCGTTGTCCTGGGTGCTGTGGTGGAGGTGGTTCGGCATCTTCGTCATGTTCCAGGGCATCGACCGGCACAGCGGGATTCGAACCGACTCACAGGACGCGGCGCGGACCGCAGCCGGCCACAGAGCACACGAGGCGGCCAGCAGAGCCACGGAGAGTCCCGGGGAGAACATGACGGAGCTCCGGTCTCAGATAGATCCAACCGGGAGTCTGAGAGAGAGACTTTAACATGGGGGGGGGGGGGGGGGGGGGGGGGGGGAGAGAGAGAGAGAGAGAGAGAGAGAGAGAGAGAGAGAGAGAGAGAGACTATAACATGGGGGGAGGGGGGGGGAGAGAGAGAGAGAGAGAGACTGACTTTAATGGCTTTCTTATTCACACTTTCACCTCCTCCTTCTTTCCCTTATTCTCTCCCTCTATCACTCCGTCTCTCCTCCTCCTTCTCTCCTCTTCCTTCCCCTCTATCCTTTCCTCACTCCTTCTCTCCTCCCCCACGCTCCTCCTCTCTCCCTCCTTCTCCTTCTCATCCTTCCTTCAGATAGATTCCTTTTAGATGAAAAGTCAACAGAGGTAAACCTGCCAGAATCTCACAGATGTGTGTTTCATTACATCTCATGAAATCACATTCACACAACACAGTTACAGTTACTACAAGTAAGTACTCGAGTAGTATCAGTACTTTGCATTTTGGGATATTGTGACAAGTTATTGATATAAACAAAAGAAAATGGATTCTGTCCTCATTGGGAGATGTTGTTTTTTCTCTTCAATGTTATAAAGTTTTGTTATTTGTAACTTTTTAAATAAAGTTGAACGTCTTCCTCCTTCGTCCAGAGACGAAGACAAAACATCCCAGAGACAAACGCTGACAACTTCCTGACGACAGTCAGCTGCTTCTTCAACGTCAGATGTCTTGTCGCTTGCTGGAGCCATGTCAATCAATCATCAATCATCAATCATCAATCATCAATCATCAATCATTAATCATCAATCATCAATCATCAATCATCAATCATTAATCATCAATCATCAATCATCAATCATCAATCATCAATCATTAATCATCAATCAATCAATCATCAATCAATCACAATTTATTGGTCTCACAGATGTTAACAAGGATCAACTTCCTCTGTTCTTAACTCAACAAGAGTCAAACTGCAGAGAAACTTAGTGATCAGTGAATCAGCTCAGTCCCATGTGAGGATCCTCTCCAGGACACAAGTCCAACAGATGCTGATGGAACTGAACACATCAACACAACAACACATCAACACAACAACAGGATTCACTACATGACAAGAACCAGTTCATCTGGTTGCTGCATAAACACAATGAATCCTGGGATATGTTGTTCACATGCAGGAGAGCATCTGATTCTACAGCGTCAGGCGAAGGCTCCTGATTGGTCCACACGATGAAGTTCACCCGCTGAATGACATTAAACTGGAGACTACATCTCCCAGCATGCCCTGCAGGGAGTCTCGCTACACGGGCATGGACGAGCGAGCTAACGCTAACCAGGCTCCACCAGCCCGGTTAGCTCACGAGCTAACGCTATCCCGGGCTCGGGGGGGCTGGTAACTAAGACAGGGTAAAAATGGGCTGTTTTAAATGATCCTTGTGGTTTTTTGACCAAAACATGTCACAGACATTTCATTAAGACCCCAAGGAGCCATATCAACTGTGGTGAAATGGAAATAATATGTCCCCTTTAAACAAAATGAACACATTGTCAAATCACTCCAGTTCAACCAGTGAACAAAGGTGTGAACCAATCAGTGAGCTGACAGGTCCTGATGTCACCGGTTCTCTGGCAGATGTTGACCTCTGACCCTGGCGAGCTTGTTGCATTAGCAGCTCTGTTATTGGTCCATTGTAGCTGAATGTGACACTGCAAAAAGCAACTGTGTGTGTCTGTGTGTGTGTGTGTGTGTGTGTGTGTGACAGCAGTAATGTTTGTCAGATGTTGTAGGGCCTTCCCATGTTATGGTTGAGTTCCAGCCAACACACACACACACGCACGCACACACACACACACATACACACACACACACACACATACAGTGGGTTTTCTGACTCATGGATCAACATGCAGAAAACTGAGTCAGCACTTTCTCCTCCATCCCTCCTTTCTTTCGTTCTCTCCATTCTCATGATTTAATCGCTGTGAGTGTGTTTGTGTTTCTGACGAAAAAAACTCTTGGCAGGAAAATCTTCTTGTCACACGCCAAACACATGTGCTCGCAAACACGCACACACACTTGCAAGCACACACACATGCACCCAGGCAGACACGCACACACACATACACAAACATACCTTTTTACTTCATTTCTGGGGAACAGAATATAAATTTACCATCATCCACTGTCTAACGAACCCTCACTCACACCATCACCTGAACTGACCTCTGACCAGTTCCAGTCAGTGTGAAGACTCTGTGGTCCAGGTCGTTGTGTCTTCACAAAGTGAACGTACGTAAACAACTGAAACAGACACACAACAAGGTCCAGCTGACTGACCCACTTCACAACACAACCTGTTAACCTTAACTTAGTTATGACTCCCCCCCTACTCCCTGACCCGGCTCAACCAGTACCAGCCTGACTCTCTGGTTTCTGTGGGACCTCGTTGTGTTTGGTGGTTTTTATCTCACATGTTTGAATCTTTTTGAAAAATTTATTTTGAAAAGTAACATAAATCTCTACAGACTCTCTTATTCTCCATCTCCTTGTTTCCTTCCTTCTCCTCGTCTCTCCCAGAGCAACAAATAAACTTCTCCGGAAACCTGACCCCCCCCCCCCCCTCTCTCTCGCTCTCTTTCTCTCTCCCCCCCATCCCTCTCTCTCTCTCTCTGTGTGGAAATATTCGTGGAAACTGCCAGAATCTTTTCCAACATAAATAAGAGTCCAGCTGTACACACACACACACACCCATACACACACACACACACACACACACACACACACACATACACACACACACACACGCACACACACATACACTCTCGTTAATTAACAGAATTCATCATGTGAGATGATCTTTAATCAGCTGCAGTTTGGTCACCACCTGATTAAATCAGGGGTGTGGCTCCATCTAGTGGAAGGAACATGAACAACATCAGCTAACAATAATCCCAGTCATGCTTTGTCTCACTAAACCTTTAGAAGTTTCACACAGACGACAATGCAATTCTAAATTAAACATTTGAAATGAATATTGTGTTCAATGTGTGTAAACTGTTAATAATTGTTGGCTGCTTCTTTAACCCTTTCTACACAATGAGGTAAAGGTTCACACATTCCTCCAGCTCTGCACCTGTCGTCTGTTTCACAAAAAAGACTTCATGGATTTCTCCTGAAGCTGCTGGAAGGATGTGGTGCGGGTCAGGACTCATTGAGTTCTGGTGGGGATCTGGATCAGAGGGTTGTGTATGTGGGGGTGGATGTGTCACCGACTGACTGACGGACAGGAGGCAGGCTTCATGTTACACAGCAGCAGTGTGTCTCCTCCAGCAGAGTCGCTCCAGTTCACAGTTCAGCCTCTCACCTGAGGAACAGACGACACAACTGGACCTGTTCTGGACCCGGTTCTGTCGGTGGCTGAGTCTTTATCTTTAACCAGGACTGGACTGGATCTCCTCGCCGCTCTGGTTTCTGGTGTTTAAACTGGACGAACTGTCCTCAGCTGAACCAGAGTCGGACCAGAACTGATCATCTGAACAGGTTTTTATCCAGAGAACTGATTATGAATTGACCAAAACCTCTATCAAGAGAAAAAGTTTGATTATATGAGTGAAATACTATAAACTCTTCTTTATGTGACACTTAAAACATTTTATAAATCTGAGGTGTTAAACCTCCACACTGTGTTTACATAATGCATAAGTATTATATTAATATATATATATATGTATATATTGTACTCTTGCTAAATTGCTATTGATGAAAAGGATATTGCAATAATCGCAGATATTTGCTAATCATTATCTTTCTCATTTAAATATTTGACTGCTTGTCAATCATAAAAACATACTTTGACCTGTATGCTTTTGTTGCTTGATATGTTATGAATTCAAACATCCAGTTTCTCTTTTACTGGTGTTTTTGAAAATGACTTTCTGACCATGTGATTCCTGCAGTGAATCTTCCTCCTGTCATGAACATGTTCAGCTTGGTTCCAGTTTGAAGGTAAAACCTGAGGATCAGGACTCAGAACAGTGAAGTGACAAACAAGCCCAACGGAAACTTATCAAATATCAATTATAATTATTTATAACTCGTTCATGCTTTGGGACAATTCTTAAATCGGAACTGAAGAAGCAAACTGTAGGACATTTCTGATCAACATACATTTAGATTTGTGCTGTGATTTAGATGTTGGTGTCTGTTTGATGCCTGAGTGATGGAGGGACTTTCCTCCTTCAGTCTCTTCTGCTTCACGTCACCTCAACAGACTCTGATCCAGGCAGATATTTGTCATGTAATGACCACTTGTTGCTGCAGGGGGCGCTGGTGTCGCTGCTCAGCAGAGGGTACATAGTGTTGCTTCCACCTTTCAGGTTCGATCCAGTCCTGCGTGGTCATGCAGTCCCTGACTGAGGAGATCCAGAGCTTCTCTCGGACGCGGCTGAGGAAGCAGTGCACACGCGTGACGTCACTGAGCGGCCGCCGCATCATCGAGACCTGGAAGGGTTCGACCATCACTGTGGTGGAAGACCCCGCCCCCCCAGAGAAGATGCTGGGGTACGTCCCGGACACGTCCTGGGACCTGCAGGTTGGAATCGTCAAACCCTACCTGCTACTGGGTGAGTGATGGGGACCCGTGAAGGAACTACTGGGAGAATGGAAACCATCAATCATGACGTCTCCCTTTTTATATCTTCAAATAACTCATTCAAGCCAAACTGATCCGAAACAATTGAACAATAATAGTCAAATGTCTATTTAAGGGCTACTTACATTCTTAAGTTTGGTCCATGTCTCATCTGCTAACATGGAGGAGGAGCATTTATGACCTATACTGCAGCCAGCCACCAGGTGGCGATCAGAATGATTTGTAAAGTCAAAAACCATCATGCTGGTAACACCGGCTAAATTAGTAAAAACACTATGTGGGTGTAAAATATATGGATCAGACCAACTGTGAGTCTCAGAAGTGTCAGAGTGTCCTGTTACACAGTTCAGATGTGTCCACCCCCGTCCTGCTCCGTCCTGGAGGTCACCTTCAGTCCACCCTCCGCTCAGTGTGAGGGACACATGACCCCAGCAGGACGTGGGGGGGGACACGGGGGACGTGACCCGTCAGACCTCAGTGGTTCAGGGGCAACAGCAACCACTGCGTTCAACACCAAGGACAGAGTCTCATAGACAAATACTGACAGTGTGTGTGTGTGTGTCTGTGTGTGTGTCTCTCTCTGTGTGTGTGTGTGTGTGTGGGTGTGTGTGTGTAGGTTCACAGGATGCTGCACATGACTTTGGAACTCTGAGAAAACACAAGGTGAGATCTTCTGAAGTAAAACATTACAATAAAGCTTCCTTCTGAATTAAAATGTTTAAACATGAGTTAGCAAATTAGCAGAACTATTTATTTTGCTCCTCTAAAACCAGCCACAACAACAATGAATCAAAGACAACACACTAAATAACACACAAAGATGACGAGGCCCTGACAGCTTGGTCTTCAGCCTCATATGAGGAGCATCTGAAAGATCTGAGGCTGAGCTGCTGAGTCCAAGAGCTCAAGTGAACATGTGTGTGTCTGTTCAGCTGCTTCACTGTGGACACACGGAAATTCAATTTCTGATGAAATATTAAAATAATAACAAGATAAAAGTGAAATAAGGTCATAACTCTCTGTGACTGTCAGACTCCTGTTTGTCTGGGGTCCTGATTTAATAACTGTTTATCAATCTGTGATCATCAAGAGCCTGCCCCTCCTCCTCGTCCTGCTCCTCCTCCTCCCCCTCCTCCTTCTCCTGCTCCTGCTCCTCCTCCCCCTCCTCCTGCTCCTCCTCCTCCTCCTCCTCCTCCTCCTCCTCCTCCTCCTCCTCCTCCTCCTCCAGGTGTCTCACATCCTGAACGTGGCCTTCGGCGTGGAGAACATCTTCCCCGACCTGTTCATCTATAAGACCGTCAGTATTCTGGATCTCCCTGACGCTGACCTGCTGACTCACATCCAGGAGTGTTGTGACTTCATCCAGCAGGCTCGCTCAGAGGTAGCGTCGCTGACATCACCACAAACATTCACTTCTTCTCATTTAATCAATAACACTATTAAAGCTTCAGTCTCAAACGACAGCAGCTCTTTGTTGAACACTGACAGGAAGTGAAGCATTAACATCTAAATTCGACTCTCATCCTGGAGGTGAGAGTCGCTGCAGCTCAGGTGAAAACACACGAGTGGATTAAGTCAAACAACGAGAATCAATCCCATAATGCAGCGGGGTTAAAGGGAGAAGGTCACAGATCTACAGGTCTTAAAACGACATGACTCTCCTCTCTACCTCCTCCTCCTCCTCCTCCTCGTCTTCCTCCTCCTCTCCTCCTCTCCTCCTCTCCTCCCCTCCTCGTCTGTTTCTAAATAATAGATTTGTAGTTTTGTTCATGTTTTATTAAGCTGCACACAGATCAGATCTCAGTGTCATACAAGCTTTTAGTAACGAAGGCCTGGGACTCACCTTAACATGACACCCCCTAACACACACAAACACACACACACACGAACACACACACACACACACACACACACGCACACACACACACACACACACACACACAAACACAAACACACACAAACACACACACATACACACATTAGGGGTGTATGATTACAGGAAGTGTGTGTGTTCATTATAATATGGTTCTTGTGTGTGTGTGGAAATTCCAGCCTTGATAATCAAACCGATGCTTTTACTTTGAAATGCAGGGTCATATTACCCAGCAGGCCATCTGGCTACTGATGACTATCAGTTATCAGCATCATGTGACTGAGGTCATAAACACAGGGCAGGTTTATAATGTGTTTATAATGTGTTTATAATGTGTTTATATTGTCTTTATGATGCACATGATAAACATCTGGCTCAGTTTTAGAAGTTTTAAAGTTTCTCATATTTTCAGGGATTCTTTTCAGAATTGCTCCAAATAATAGATCAAAACCAAAATGAGGAATTAACGTCATGTTTCTGTTTTTTATCTTCCAAAAGTTAACTACGAGAATCACATGCTCTAAACCGAGGAAGAACCGATCAGAATATTCAAAAGAAATATGAGGCTATTTCTTCATTGATAAATCTGAGCCATCAATTATTGGGTCAGCTTCAAACCCAAGTAGATTATCAATGCTGACTAATCTCTTTTCAGAATCCAGATGTAACTGAACTTTCAGCCTGTTTAGCCTGAATGGATCAGATATTGTCCACATGTTCGAATCCTAAACTCTGTGTCTGAATCTGTGAGAATGTGTCTCAGTGGAACCTGTGACGTTCTGGGGAAGCTCCTGTTTCCTGTTCTAACCCCGATGAGCAGGTTGACGTCAGTTCGATTCCCGCTCAGTGAACTCTGAGCTGCAGCAGAACGAGGCTGTAACGAGACGCTCGTCAGGATCTGACAACAAACAAACAAACATCTGTTGAGTTAAATGATTCTTCAGTTGAGATCAACAGGAAGTTCTCTGTTCTGTTGCTCTGCAGCGTCCTCTGGTGTTCACACAGAAATACTGCAATACAGCTTCAGATCCTACTCTCCAGAGCACATTAAAACTACATTATTCTGAATGTTCTAAAATGTAAAAACAAGAGAAAGATATGCTCAGAAGCTCATTTTAACATTATAATATATTCGATATTAAGATTAATGCAATATGCTGGTCACAGAACTACACAACTTCCTCGTGTGTATACGTGGGTGTGTATTTATTGTTAATATCCAGCCCTGTTCATACACTATATGCAGTATATACACATATAATGTATATATATATAATGTATATATATATGCTGTGTCTGTTTGACGATTCTGTTGTGTGTTCTAATGTACACTGTATTCAAGACTCAGGGAGACACGCATGATGTGTTATACAGCAGTGCAATGAGAATAAAGGCATTCAATTCTATTCTACTCTCAAATAAGATTAAATATAATTATTTATTCTTAGATTTGATTATTTACAAAGTAACTCAATTGTTATGTTTACATTTTTAATGTGTGTGAATAAGTTTTTCATGATTTTGTTTAAATTCTGATATGAATTATTGTGTTTTTCGGTTGATGTCACAAATAAATAACATTTTAGTTACCAAGTTCAATAACTTATATGTTGTTTATATGTATATAACATATTAAGATAATACAAAATGTTATAATGTTATATATAATGTATAATGTTGTTTGTCCCTCAGAAGGGTGTGGTGCTGGTCCACTGTAACACCGGCGTGTCCCGGGCGCCGTCTGTGGTCGTCGGCTACCTGATGTCATATGACGGCCAGTCCTTCGATGAAGCCCTCTCATTGGTCAAATCGTCTCGGCCTGCCTCCTCCCCCAACCCCGGATTCCTGGAGCAGCTGAGGAGCAACAAGACGCCGGCGGTGAACGGACCCAGACGCTGACGGAAGAACAGAAGATGTTCATCATGGAATGAGTTTAAGAAAAGTAAACTAAGTTCTTAGGATCTTCCAAAGACTAAAAGTAAATTTAAGTAAACAAATTAGAGGAGTTTTTTACAGTGTACATTTCCTGGGTCTGGTTCTGTTTTGGTTTAATAATCTCGATCTAGATTTAGACCTCCAGATTTGTTTGAGTTTTTGTTTAGTGTGTCTTCTCTGTAATTTGGTGAATTCTCGTAGTGATTTCAGTGTTTTGTTAAATCAGAAAGTTGAACGTCTGCATTTCATCTGTTCATTGTTTCAGGGCAAAAACCAGAAAGTTAAAAACCAATAAAGTGTCAGTGACAGAAGTGAAGATGTTTTCTGTACTTTTTTTATTATTTTGGGTACGAAACAACATTTAAAAAGTAAGCTTTATAATAAAACATATCTGTGCATAAAAAATCTCATTACGATAAAGAATTCTGATATTGAGGTTTGTGTGTGTGTGAGTTATTTGAGCGCTGACTTCAGGTCTGTTCCTCCGCCGACATTTGGACGTGTCACAGGAGTAAATGATGAGATCAGTGGGAACAGAGCAGCTTCTACAAACACCTGAGCTTCTCTCACTTTGACATTAAAAAGGTAAATTAGCAGGAAGCTGAAAACCTGATGTAGAGTTCGATTCAACCAGGAACCTCAGAAGAGGGATGCTTATTCTGGATGAAATAATAATCAACTGAAAGTGTCCACACTCGTCTTCAACCTGTGTTAAAGGACAAGAGACCTCAACCCACTCCTGAGAGAGAGAGACACAGAGAGAGAGAGAGAGAGAGAGAGAGAGAGAGAGAGAGAGAGAGAGAGAGAGAGAGAGAGAGAGAGAGAGAGAGAGAGAAAGCATCAGTCTGGGAGCTTCAGCATGTGGCTGAGAGCAGAAGGAAGATGTCTCTCCATCAGGTGTAAAAACACTAAGATCCAGAGTCCTTTGTCTCCTTCCTCCTCCTCCTCCTCCTCTTCATCCTCCTCCTCCTCCTCCTCTTCATCCTCCTCCTCCTCCTGTGGCTCCTGCTGGCGATGGGCTCCTTCTGCACGGCTCTGGACAGGAAGACGGCGGTGGTGACAGTGACGCCACGTGAGGAGTCAACAGTTCAGACAGAGACAGGTCAGGAGGACAGAGAACTCAACATGATGGGTTCAGCTCAGTTTGTTTTCTGATGTTGTCATTCATGCTCTTATTGTTGTTATTATTGTGTTTGATCATGTAATGTGTAACCATCAACTAATTCTGTTGTAGTTTTGATATTTAATTTTGTATTTAGTCCAGAACAACAATCTGTATCTGAAGTGATGTCCGGTAAAATGAATCAAAATCAAATACTTGGGTCAAACTTTAGACATTTACAAAATAATCTTAAAATCTGAAAGAGTGATTATGGGATGTTGGAACGTCATTATAAAAATAATCACTACAATGATTTATGTTTATTTCATTTCACCTGCTAAGACTAAAGTTGGTCTGTGCTCAGCTTCAGTTTCACACGTGAAGGTTCTGTATCTGCATGACATCACAACGAGTGCAGAGCCAATCACAGCACAATATGCATCTTATCAATAACAATACAAATTTAAGATAACAAATATTTGCATATTTACAGATTCAGGATTTTCGTGAATAAAAAGTAGATTAAATGTTTCAGTTGAAATCAGCTGAGACAGAAACTAGAACTTAGAACTGAATGATTTTTCTAGTTTGTCATAAAACAAGCGAAGCCGTGATTTTTGTTCAGCGTCCGTCTGATGGAGATTTAAAAAACAAACACGTCTCTCAGCTCTGCTCCGGTTTGTCCACTTGCTGCTCAAAAGCCTTTTGAAAAACAAAGGGGCTGAATATTAATGAAACACACAGACACACACACACACACACACTCCTCCAGTCGCCTACGCGGTCATCTTTAATTGTCTCTTCAGTGTCGATGCTGATTATGAAGAACCATTAAACAGTTAGTTGGTCCACCGGCCAATCAGACGGCCTGTATGTTGTCATGAGGGTTTGTTTACGAGCACGAGAGCTGCGGTGCTGCACAACATGGAGACACATGGACAGTGAGACACTAACACACTCATGAACACAATTTGAATGTGTCTCATCTCCTTCTCAGCTTTTTGATTATTTCTTTGACGTCTGTCTTCATTCTGTCCAAACTCCAGGTTTTGGTTTCACTCGTCTGTTTGATGATCAGAACGTCTGCTCTGTTCTCGACTGTTCAGCCTTTAATGGTGTTTTATTTCTTCTGTATTCTATAATAGATCAGGGTCTAAGTCTCTTCTGCTCTAAAAGAAGCAGTTGAAACCAAATCAAAAAAAGTCTTAATTATCAACTGTACCTTTATAGACCAAACATAAACAAGACGTAACGTAGTTCTGTTTATAAAACAAATTTATCATCTGATCATATTTATTGGAATCTTTTCAAAACATGAAAAATAGAAGTAAAATCTACAAGTTAAATACTTGGAGCAGTTTTCCATGTCCTGGTCTCGATCCGGCTCAGTTTCTGCTCAGAGCGATTTCATTTCCCCTTTTCAAGCTTCATCTAATTTTAGGCCTGACGTCTTTTGCAGTTTTTTTTTTTTTTTTTTGGGGGGGGGGGGGCAGTTTGTGAAGGAACAGCCTCAGAGGAGTAGGAGGAGTGAAACGACTCAGCAGGTTGTGTTCAGAGGAACAATAATCACTTTTATTTGCAGAAACTTTCCTTTAACTCACTGTGTTATTGATATGATCACCAGCTGGACACAGAGAAGACAAACCCTCAGGTCCTCGTGCATCCAGGGGGACACAACACACCCGTGTAAACAAGTGTGTTCAAGGAAAAGTGGTTCAAAAAATACGTTGGAAGTTTTAATTTAATCATTCAACCCTCAGACTCATTTCATTATCTCTCACTATCCAGTAATGAAGCCACGATATCACATGTGAAGGCGGCCATCTTGCTCCAATGCTAACAAGGTCACACCCGTAGATGTGCTCAACCAATCAGGAGTCAGTCTCCGCTGTCAATCATCACGTCCCTGCCCATTTTATTTCATTAAATAACAAATTAAAACCAAACTGATCAGAACGGTTGAACTTCAGTGAGATAAGAACGACCTGAAAAGACAAACATCTGTTCAACATCTGTATTAAACTGGAAACCCGTCTGCTGACACGGAGGAGGCGTGGCTTACCTTTTTTTAAAGTCTAACTCGTCCTCTCTCTCCAATAGGTGACACTTTGCAGCCAATCAAATCAGTGATCTGGCTGCAGCACCCAATCAGGAGCAGGTGCAGCATAGAGGGGCGTGTCCGTGGACCTGCCAATCACGGCACTGTGAAGACCGGGTAAGAGACTTAAGAGTCAAAACTTCAAACATGAATATTTATGCTGAATCGTGGAATTTAGATTGGAGCTCGTCCTCTGATCAAAATCTACAAAGACATGAGAACAAGTGAACACAACAAGAATCTGTGTGAACCCCTCTGATCCAGGATCTGTGTGAACCCCTCTGATCCAGGGTCTGTGTGAACCCCTCTGATCCAGGGTCTGTGTGAACCCCTCTGATCCAGGGTCTGTGTGAACCCCTCTGATCCAGGGTCTGTGTGAACCCCTCTGATCCAGGATCTGTGTGAACCCCTCTGATCCAGGGTCTGTGTGAACCCCTCTGATCCAGGATCTGTGTGAACCCCTCTGATCCAGGGTCTGTGTGAACCCCTCTGATCCAGGATCTGTGTGAACCCCTCTGATCCAGGGTCTGTGTGAACCCCTCTGATCCAGGGTCTGTGTGAACCCCTCTGATCCAGGATCTGTGTGAACCCCTCTGATCCAGGGTCTGTGTGAACCCCTCTGATCCAGGGTCTGTGTGAACCCCTCTGATCCAGGATCTGTGTGAACCCCTCTGATCCAGGGTCTGTGTGAACCCCTCTGATCCAGGATCTGTGTGAACCCCTCTGATCCAGGGTCTGTGTGAACCCCTCTGATCCAGGATCTGTGTGAACCCCTCTGATCCAGGGTCTGTGTGAACCCCTCTGATCCAGGGTCTGTGTGAACCCCTCTGATCCAGGATCTGTGTGAACCCCTCTGATCCAGGGTCTGTGTGAACCCCTCTGATCCAGGATCCGTGTGAACCCCTCTGATCCAGGATCCGTGTGAACCCCTCTGATCCAGGGTCTGTGTGAACCCCTCCGATCCAGGATCTGTGTGAACCCCTCTGATCCAGGATCCGTGTGAACCCCTCCGATCCAGGATCTGTGTGAACCCCTCTGATCCAGGATCCATGTGAACCCCTCTGATCCAGGATCTGTGTGAACCCCTCCGATCCAGGGTCTGTGTGAACCCCTCCGATCCAGGATCCGTGTGAACCCCTCTGATCCAGGGTCTGTGTGAACCCCTCCGATCCAGGGTCTGTGTGAACCCCTCCGATCCAGGATCTGTGTGAACCCCTCCGATCCAGGGTCTGTGTGAACCCCTCCGATCCAGGATCTGTGTGAAGCCCTCTGATCCAGGATCTGTGTGAACCCCTCTGATCCAGGGTCTGTGTGAACCCCTCTGATCCAGGGTCTGTGTGAACCCCTCCGATCCAGGATCTGTGTGAACCCCTCCGATCCAGGATCCGTGTGAACCCCTCCGATCCAGGATCCGTGTGAACCCCTCTGATCCAGGGTCTGTGTGAACCCCTCCGATCCAGGGTCTGTGTGAACCCCTCTGATCCAGGATCCGTGTGAACCCCTCTGATCCAGGATCTGTGTGAACCCCTCCGATCCAGGGTCTGTGTGAACCCCTCTGATCCAGGATCTGTGTGAACCCCTCCGATCCAGGGTCTGTGTGAACCCCTCTGATCCAGGATCTGTGTGAACCCCTCCGATCCAGGGTCTGTGTGAACCCCTCCGATCCAGGATCTGTGTGAAGCCCTCTGATCCAGGATCTGTGTGAACCCCTCTGATCCAGGGTCTGTGTCTAATGTTCTGTGAGTCATATCTTTAGAAAATAAATTAAAAGTTTCAACATTGATCAGAAACGTCCAGGAACAACATAACAACGATTTTAATTAACATCATTATCCCAACAGGGGCCTCCAGAGGGAGTGTGCGTGTGTGTGTGTGTGTGTCTTTGTGTGAATGTGTATGTGTGTGAGAGGGACACACTGAGTTGTGTCTGAAATCACTCCCTATTCTCCACTTCTCTTTATAGAGATAATTATAAAGAGAACTATACATGAGGTCACTGGTTGATTGGTCACAAAATACAGACGACACACTGACACACACACCCACACACACACACACACACACCCACACACCCACACACACGTCATGCCCCCATGCTTTGTTTACATGGACCTGTTGTGTCCCCCTGGATGCATGAGGACCTGAGGGCTTGTCTTCTCTGTGTCCAGCTGGGGGGAACATCTCAGTTATTGTAGCTTCACATCTGGAATCAAACGTAACCACAAACACAAACACGTGTGTTGTCTTCTTGTTTCTGTTCAAAGTGACTCGTCCCATGTCTTCTTGTAGGAGGACAGGGTAACCACAGATGATGAGTGTGTGTGTGTGTGTGTGTGTGTTAGGTCAGTCTGCCCTGCTCTGTGTGTGTATGTGTGTAATAGTCTGAATAATTCATGGGAAACAAATGATTAAGTTTTATTTTTCAGGTTCACACTCGTGTTGTGTTCTGCTTGAGGTGCTGAGGCCTTGTACTCACCGACTCCACATCAGAGTTGTCAGCAGACACACAACAGCAGCACACACGTGATGTGATACACACCAGTGTGAAATGAGTGTGTTTCTGTCTGACACGTTGGGGCTGAACTGACCACCACGGCCTCTAGAGGGCGCCAGCAGGTCCTGCCTCTGACTGGACCTGCTCTTGACTGAAGAGGTGACTCTCATTCTCAGGACCGTGACATCATCATTGTGTAGAACCCACACACACTCCTGCTGCTGGTGTCTGAGTCGACACTAAAGTTGTGTGTTTGAAACTGGGAGGGGGCGGAGTCAGGATTCCATCACTCTTAGCAACCGGTGTTGAGTTACCACGGAAACGCTCTGCGATGTTCTCTCTCGTCTCTCTCTCTCTCTCTCTCTCTCTCTCTCTCCCCTCTCCCCCTCTCTCTCCTCTTTCTCTCTCTCTCTCTCTCCATCTCCCTCTCTCTCTCTCTCTCTCTCCCCTCTCCCCCTCTCTCTCCTCTTTCTCTCTCTCTCCATCTCCCTCTCCTCCCTCACTCTCTCTCTCCTCCCTCGCTTTCTCTCTCTCTCCCTCTCCTCCCTCTCTCTCTCTCCTCCCTCTCTGCTTCTCTCTCTCCTCCTTCTCTCTCTCTCTCTCCTCCCTCTCTCTCTCTCTCCTCCCTCTCTCTCCTCTCTCTCACTCTCTCTCCCTCTCTCTCCACCCTCTCTCTCCCTCTCTCTCCACCCTCTCTCTCCCTCTCTCTCCTCTCTCTCCCTCTCTCTCTCCTCTCTCTCCCTCTCTCTCCACCCTCTCTCTCCCTCTCTCTCCACCCTCTCTCTCCCTCTCTCTCTCTCCTCTCTCTCCCTCTCTCTCCACCCTCTCTCTCCCTCTCTCTCCATCCTGTCTTTATTGCTGGTTGACTTCCTCTGTGCGTTGCCACGGCGATGCTGAGGGACATTCATCTGGATCATCTTGTTGCCGCGGCGCCGGAGGAAGTCAGTTGATCACTTTGTTGACTTGTGACCTGCACCTTGTCCGGTGACCTTTAACCACTCCCCTCCGCAGGCGGGTCGTGTCAGAGGTCAGTGTTGGTGATTGGCCGTGGCGACAGGTGACATCACAGGAAGTTGGGGGAAGTTTCATCGAACCCCAAATGGGCGAAATCGGCGTCTCTGTTTTCAGGAGCGAGTCGGAGTGAGAGACGTCCGGACGCTCCTCAGAGACTCTACCACGACACCTCCTGCACCTCCAACTGCTCCTCACCCAGCGCGAGATGAACGAGGAGGCGGAGGAGGCGCAGCTGCCCGAGCAGCAGGAAGTGCCATGTGAAGGGGAGGTGCAACAGGAGCAATACAAGGTGCAGGAGGAGGTGCAGCAGGAGGAGGAGATGCAGCAAAAGCAGGACAAGATGCAACAGAGTGAAGTGGTAAAGGAGGACAAGGAGAATGTGGATATGCAGCAGAGTGAAAAGGAGCAGAGGGAGGAGGAGCAGAAGGTTGAGGAGCTGCAGCAAACTGAAGAGGAGGAGGAGGCGCAGACTGAGGAGATGCTCCAGACTGAACAGCAGCACACAGAACAGGTGCAGGAGTTAGAGGTGCAGCAGCAGCAGACAGAGGAGGTTCAGCAGCAGATCGAGGAGGTGCAGGACTTTGTGGATGCTGTGGAGCAGAACCTTAACAACCAGGTTCTGATTCGACTGAGAGGAATGTGAGTAAACACAGTCAGCTGGCTGATGATGTCATGTCTCTATTAATAATTAGTGATGCGCTGCAAGGATCCATCAGTGTTCGATCTGGAATCGACCCGACGGGGACGGGGACGGCATGGTGGCACAGTTGCCGTGGTGATCATGGCATGGACTGAAGATGAGTGACAGAAGTCCGTGGGCGTGCAACATTACTGAGCATGAGAGAGAGAGAGGGGTGTGTGTGATGACACGTCTGTCTGCCAGATGTTTTACCTCAGGAGCTAACAAGCGAGCGTCGCAGCAGGAAACACAACATCTGTCCGAACGACAGAATCAAAAAAAGAAAAGCAGCAGGTCTTTTTGTTCTCCTCCTTTGTTGCCATGGCAACGACAGAGCGTTGCGATGCAGCAAAGATAGAGAGATTAGGAGAGAGAGAGAGAGAGAGAGAGAGAGAGAGAGAGAGAGAGAGAGAGAGAGAGAGAGAGATGGAGGCAGGGCGTGCAGAGCAGATGTTTGCGTCCTGCAGATCAATGTGAGATTAAAGTCGACTGACGTATGAAGCTGCAAACTGGAGCTGGTTAGCTTAGCACAAAGACTGGAAACAGAGGGAAACAGCTAGCATGACCCTGTCTGAGGACTGAATGATTAGCATTTTTTAACATCATTAACATATAAACAGTTGTTTTGTTTAATCTGTTATTATATGATTATGCTTCTTATTATTCTACGGCTGCACATTTATAAAAGACATAATCAAAGTTTTTCTGATGAGTTATGAGATATTAAATATTGGATCTGTGTCAACAGAGGATGAAACACAACACAGCTTCTTCTTCTATCGATCGGTCGTTTGTCTTTTTGTGATATGACACTTTGAAAATCCAGTTCGTATTTATTACATTTTTTGACATGAAATGAGTGTTTCCCACAGACTTTATTTAATCTATGTGGTGGAAGTGCACGTGAACACAGCTCACTCTCACGCACAGTAGATTCAGAGTGTTCACAGACTATGAGTGGGACTCGAACACAACGTGGTGAGCCCACTCTCCTGAAAGGGAAGAGAAGAGAAGATCCACGTCTGGCTGCTGAGGTGGATCTCAGCCTGTACGTCTCAATCTCTCTGGTTCCAGAAGCTCCCACTGGTTCATGGTGCTCACAGATAGGTTCACAATTTAGCAGCATAATACAAATAACGAGCACTTTCATCATTAAAACAATCTCTGCTTGTAATTAAGTCGATTTGTAAAGAAGCATGAGGCTGAAAGTTACATTTAACGTAAATGTTGAGTTTAACTTTGCACATGTTATCATCTCATAACTAAATAAGACATATTTAATGAATGTTGCTCTCATCAGCAGTGAATAGAAGCTCTCTCACACAGTTCGTGCCGGCTCTTCCTCTGTTTAAACTTGATATACAGCATCTTGTTTTAGAAACTAGTTGGAAACAGAACGAGATCAGAAAAAAAACGAGTTCACCAGCAGGAGTTGACGTGTTGGTCGAGGAAGTGGACGCCAAGAGAAGTGTCTGATTCCACATCCTGTAATAACACTGGCTCGTGGATGTGTCATCCGTCAGAAGAGATTCAACGAGAGACACACACTGAAGGTGTACGAATGAAAACGCTGAAAAGGAGCTGAACAGAACTAACTGAGGTCCGACCTGCTCTCACATCTGATACCACAGCTTCTTTGTTTTGATTTCATGACTCAGTTTAAGATCAAGTTTATTCTTTTTCCAGAGAAGATCCATCGTACAAAGTTCAATGTTGAATGCTCAAGATGTAATATTCCTGGTGATGAAGTGAAGCTGCTCAGTACAACAAGCAGAAAATCAACTCCGCTCAGAGTTATTAAACAAATATCATATTTGTGTTTCACGCAGCATCTATTGAACTTCTTGGGAGAGGGTCCCCACATTCTGTTCATGTTCCAATATCAAATTATTGTAGCATCAAATCTGTCTCCCCTGAAGAAATGTGGCAGCTGAGGCACAACAACAAGCTCGTCTGGTGAACAACGTCAGAAGCCTCGAGAGGAGCCGCTCAGAAAACTGACTGAGTTCATTATTCTGTAGAAGTTTGATCTGAATTAACGAAAAGTGAAGCAAAAAGAATCAACAACAGAAGTGGACTCGTCATTCTCATCACGAAATGAGCAGCTTCACATTGTGTGTGTGTGAGTGTGTTTGTCTGTGTGTGTGTGTTGTGTGTGTTGAGTGTGTGTGTGTGTGTGTGTTGTGTGTCTTCATGTCCAGATTGATGGTTTTAGTTCCGTGATGAAATACATGATCTGTAATCTTCTGATCAACAGTAAACGTCTGTGATGATCGGGGGGGGGGGGGGGGGGGAACAAACAAGCCTTTTTTCCATCACCTCTAGTTTCCATGGTTACAGTATTTTGATGCATCAAACTCTGATGAAGAAAATGAAAAAGAGAAAAGGGGCGGGACAGCTGTAATATTCTGTTCCTTTATGTTTTAACCTGTTATGATAAGTATTTAATAAAATTCACTTATTGATTTATAGGCTGGGGGGGGGGGGGGTGTTGAGTGTTTTCTGAAGCAGAAAATAGAAAAGATATCGGCTCTGAAACGCTCCAGCTTCTTTAATAAATACACAACTCAAGTCACCGAGTTATTAATATGTCCAGTCACCTGAAAATGTATTAAAATGAAACACTGTGGAAACCAGTGTGTGTGTGTGTGTGTGTGTGTGTGTGTGTGTGTGTGTGTGTGTGTATCACACGGTCTCATATTAATGACGCTCTGCTCGTCCTCCGGGCCGCTCGGCCGGCACGTGGGCGTGTGGATGGAGTTAACTTCTAGAACAGCGTGAGGCCCCCTGTGGAGCTGCATCGCAACAAGAGTCCCACTGAGAAGCTTCTGAGAATAGTTCATATTCCACAGAGAAAGAGTGGGAGGTGAACGTGAGGTGACTCCTTCAAACCAGCTCCTCCTCACCTGTCACCGCTGCAGCCTCCTCTTCTCTGGAGGAGGAGCACGATGCAGCCTCCTCTTCCTTGGAGGAGGAGCACGATGCAGCCTCCTCTTCTCTGGAGGAGGAGCACGCTCCAGCCTCCTCTTCTCTGGAAGAGGAGCACGATGCAGCCTCCTCTTCTCTGGAGGAGGAGCACGCTCCAGCCTCCTCTTCTCTGGAAGAGGAGCACGATGCAGCCTCCTCTTCTCTGGAGGAGGAGCACGCTCCAGCCTCCTCTTCTCTGGAGGAGGAGCACGATGCAGCCTCCTCTTCTCTGGAGGAGGAGCACGCTCCAGCCTCCTCTTCTCTGAAGGAGGAGCACGATGCAGCCTCCTCTTCTCTGGAGGAGGAGCACGATGCAGCCTCCTCTTCTCTGGAGGAGGAGCACGATGCAGCCTCCTCTTCTCTGGAGGAGGAGCACGATGCAGCCTCCTCTTCTCTGGAGGAGGAGCACGATGCAGCCTCCTCTTCTCTGGAGGAGGAGCACGATGCAGCCTCCTCTTCTCTGGAGGAGGAGCACGATGCAGCCTCCTCTTCTCTGGAGGAGGAGCACGATGCAGCCTCCTCTTCCTTGGAGGAGGAGCACGCTCCAGCCTCCTCTTCTCTGGAGGAGGAGCACGATGCAGCCTCCTCTTCTCTGGAGGAGGAGCACGATGCAGCCTCCTCTTCTCTGGAGGAGGAGCACGATGCAGCCTCCTCTTCTCTGGAGGAGGAGCACGATGCAGCCTCCTCTTCCTTGGAGGAGGAGCACGCTCCAGCCTCCTCTTCTCTGGAGGAGGAGCACGATGCAGCCTCCTCTTCTCTGAAGGAGGAGCACGAGGCAGCCTCCTCTTCTCTGGAGGAGGAGCACGATGCAGCCTCCTCTTCTCTGGAGGAGGAGCACGCTCCAGCCTCCTCTTCTCTGGAGGAGGAGCACGATGCTGGATCTCAGAGCTCACACGTGCCACAGCTATGATTCGCTGCCGGGGTCAGATCCCAGAGCTCTGATTGGCTAACTTCAGACCAGATGAAGTGTTCAGATGCCTGATGTGGAGTTGCAGTGTTTGAGTGGAGCTCAGGTTCGCCCCCTGCAGGGCTTCTTCTAAGGGCCGCAAGCAAAGACTATGGATTATTAACTCCTGTGTTGTGTTGACATTGACTTTAATGTGTGTTTGTTACACATAGCAGTAATGAACCTCACAGCAACACAACGTGTGGACATTAAGCATCATCTTAACACCTAATGAATCCTGTTCTTTGTTGGATTTGTTATTTCCCCTGTTGGCACTGTGGGATCTGTAGATGCTGGCGGTGGAGGGAGGTGTGATCCTCCTCTCCTGCTTCACCCTCCACACAGATGTTCATACATAAACATGATGGCTCCCACGAGTGGAGCCAAAACGCTCCCTGGTGGCCGGCTGCTCTATAGGTTATGAAAGCCGCCCCCTCCGTGTTGGCAGATGGGACACGGACTGACAGCTTTCTAAGTAAGCTGAATGAGTTAGAAGCTCCGGTGAACACTCAGCAGACCATCACTGCGTCACTGGAGAAGATTCCAGAGCTCTGGTGGTAGTTTGTTCATCTATGCAGTTTAGTGGTTTTATGTTGGTTTATGGAAATAAAGATAAATCCACACAAGGCTCAGGTCTCACTGACTCTGGATCTGTGTTTATCATGACTGAGGTGCAGCAGTCAGTCACTAGCATGTTCTCAAAGCCCTGAAATAAACTGGTATTCAGTAAAGACATCCTGGGACACACACACAAACACACACACACACGCAAATGAAACCACACACACACACGGTCACATGGTAGCTTCATAAAGTGATCTGTGTGTGATGAGCGGCATCATGTGATTTGTTCATTTGACTGACTCTGATATTTTTTTTTGTTTACAGGCAGAAATACAAAAGTACCTCACAGAGGTAAGACACACACACACACACACACGCACGCACACACACACACACATAGGAAGTTCTCAGTCTGAAGCAGACGAGTGAAGAGGCTCTCACTCCTACACACACCTGTCCTTCTGTCTGTCTCCACCTGTCCCTTGTTTCTGTCTCTATTTTTATTCACACACTCATTTCCACATTGTGTTAACTGACTGTCTGACTGTAGACTCACAAGTAAGTTGTTGCTCAGTTACAGGAGTCTTGATACTGTTTCATCGTTCAGCCACTGACCGAGCCACTGACCGAGCCACTGACCGAGCCACTGACCGAGCCACTGACCGAGCCACTGACCGAGCCACTGACCGAGCCACTGACAGACTCGTGGACGGACTCACTGACACCAGAGTTTGTTTCACAGCTGAACAACTCAGACTTGTTCAGCATCAGATCCTCCTCGTGGTTCAGGAGAGAGGTGGAGCAGCCGGGGGGGGGGGGGACCTGTTACCTCTGCTGCAGAGGTCACGTGATCATGTTTACATCAATGGCAGAGATGAGCAGAGGATCCTCTGCTGTTCGTGCTGCTCCTGGATTTACACTGTATTTACAGGAGCTCAGGAGGAGGAGGAGGAGGAGGAGGAGGAGGAGGAGGAGCTGAGGAGGAGAAGGAGCTGAGGAGGAGGAGGAGGAGGAGGAGGAGGAGGAGGAGGAGCTGAGGAGCGTACAGAAGTAATGGAGTGAAAAGTACAACACTCCCTCTTTAATGTAGTGGAGAGAAGGTACAAAGCAGCAGAAACTGGAAGTACTTAAGTACAAGTAACTCAGAAGGTAGTTGAGTAAATGTACTTAGTTACATTTCCCCTGTGAACAACTACCAAACCAGTAAAGTAATAACTGAGGCTCTGGGAATTCTAATGGAAATTAAAAGCCTGAATCTCTGCCGTCTTGGATCATTAAACCCCCCCCCCCCCGTCCCCCCCGTCCCCCCCGTCCCCCCCGTCTTCGGCCATTCTGACTCCAGCTGTAACCATGGCAACTGAAACAGATTTCATCCAGTTTACGAGACGATGCTTGGTTGCTATGACGATGGCAGGATGCCTGGCTGCAGCAGCGTCTTTATGTCCTCTGTCCAGTGTCCCTGTGTCCCAGCAGTCGTCTCCTCTGTCCAGTGTCCCTGTGTCCCAGCAGTCGTCTCCTCTGTCCAGTGTCCCTGTGTCCCAGCAGTCGTCTCCTCTGTCCAGTGTCCCTGTGTCCCAGCAGTCGTCTCCTCTGTCCAGTGTCCCTGTGTCCCACCAGTCGTCTCCTCTGTCCAGTGTCCCTGTGTCCCAGCAGTCGTCTCCTCTGTCCAGTGTCCCTGCGTCCCAGCAGTCGTCTCCTCTGTCCAGTGTCCCTGTGTCCCACCAGTCGTCTCCTCTGTCCAGTGTCCCTGCGTCCCAGCAGTCGTCTCCTCTGTCCAGTGTCCCTGTGTCCCACCAGTCGTCTCCTCTGTCCAGTGTCCCTGTGTCCCACCAGTCGTCTCCTCTGTCCAGTGTCCCTGTGTCCCAGCAGTCGTCTCCACTGTCCAGTGTCCCTGTGTCCCACCAGTAGTCTCCTCTGTCCAGTGTCCCTGTGTCCCAGCAGTCGTCTCCTCTGTCCAGTGTCCCTGTGTCCCACCAGTCGTCTCCTCTGTCCAGTGTCCCTGTGTCCCAGCAGTCGTCTCCTCTGTCCAGTGTCCCTGTGTCCCAGCAGTCGTCTCCTCTGTCCAGTGTCCCTGTGTCCCAGCAGTCGTCTCCTCTGCTCAGTGTCCCTGTGTCCCAGCAGTCGTCTCCTCTGTCCAGTGTCCCTGTGTCCCACCAGTCGTCTCCTCTGTCCAGTGTCCCTGTGTCCCAGCAGTCGTCTCCTCTGTCCAGTGTCCCTGTGTCCCACCAGTCGTCTCCTCTGTCCAGTGTCCCTGTGTCCCAGCAGTCGTCTCCTCTGTCCAGCGTCCCTGTGTCCCACCAGTCGTCTCCTCTGTCCAGCGTCCCTGTGTCCCAGCAGTCGTCTCCTCTGTCCAGTGTCCCTGTGTCCCACCAGTCGTCTCCTCTGTCCAGTGTCCCTGTGTCCCACCAGTAGTCTCCTCTGTCCAGTGTCCCTGTGTCCCACCAGTCGTCTCCTCTGTCCAGTGTCCCTGTGTCCCAGCAGTCGTCTCCTCTGCTCAGTGTCCCTGTGTCCTGCAGCAGCAGTAAACATCCGTCCTCCCTCCGTCCTGTATGGAGCAGGACCCTGTGGGGGGGGGGGGGGGGGGGCAGGTGAGCACATGTCTCTGGGATCTGGACATGTTGAGATCTACTTTCTGGAGGATCAGCGTGGAGGGACACTTCTGTTTGTCGTCTTTAAACCGTTTGAGACCAGATCCACATCGTAGAGGAGCTGGAGGATAAAGTTGAATCTACCGTTCAGGACAAAAGACGTTGAGACAAATCGTCCTCGTTCTCAGAATCATTATTCTGAACACGAACATGAATTCATTCATGTGCGTGTTCAGAATAATCCTCCATTAGTGTGATTAGAGATAAAAGAGAAAGAAAGTTCAGAACTGGTCTGAGACTCATCAGGTTTTGAATTCTTCACTTTAGGATCAAACCAATTCAGTGACAGAGATTCACTGAAAGTGGAACAGCTCTAAGCTGGTGGGACGTTTCTTTAAAGAGGGACAGTGTCCACACAACAAGGGGCTGTGAGGAGACATAACATGACTCTGAAGATCTGAGTCCAGGAGGTTCTGGTCCGAACGCACAACTCTGTCCTCAATGGGACCATAATGAGTTCTTGATCCTCTCAAAGGTTGGTATTCATTCATCCACCCTGACGTCTCTGTCTGTCTCTGTCTCTCTCTGTGGTCTCTGAAGTGACATCCCACGGTTCAGGAGACATTTTAATACCAGATGTGAACGGACAAACTTAACACTGTCCATTTGCGTCGCCGTCTATCTCTGAGGACGGATGTTTGATACCAGGTTTGAACAGGTCCTCTGTGAGATGTGGTTCAGCTCGGCTGGACCTGCAGGAGGGAGACTCTGGTGATTGACAGGAGGCCGGGTGACATGTGTCCATCTGGAGGAAGCAGATTTCCATGTTCTGGTTGTGTGGCGTGAACGGGACAGCAGCTGTGTGGGAGCAGAGAACGTGGGGGGGGGGGGGGGGGGGGGGGCTGTCAGTCAGCAGGTGCATGAAGCCCGACGCCTGCTGCTCTCGTTGGAGACACGTTCTAATCTGTAGCTTCACCATGTTCAAATCCACCCGACCTGGAAGCTGAGGTGCGTTTCATGTGGTCACCTGTCGGGGGGGTCATGTCCTCTTTGTGTCGGTGGTGTGTCTCTTTATCCAGTTTGAAGTCGCATTTTTTAAAACTTGGTGGTTTTTAACTCTATATCGAAGGAGGGTGAAGGATTGTAGTCGTTGAACATCTGGATCTGAGGTCTTCAGAGAACAGCTGGACTCAGAGACACTGATCTCTCATGTGAAGCTGATTCAGTCTGTGTTGTTACCGGATTGAACCAGTTCTGAGAGGAGGAGACGTCTGAACCATCAACACTGAAGGAAGAGGACTACAACTCCCATCATCCCTCACTGCTTCAACATCACAACAAACTGTCTTCTCTGTGTTCCATGTGAGAGGGAAACCATCTTCCACGCTCATCATCATCATCATGAACTAGATCCAGAGAATCAATAGTTCTCATTCATGAGCCACTTACCATTGTCATTCATATTTCAGGTGGAATTCTACTTTGTGAATTGCTCTTGTTATATCACGGCAGTGTGTTGTGTGTCCTCTTATGGAGTGTATGCTAATAAGTAGACTCGTGTGTGTTTGTGCTGTCAGGCTAAAGGGGGTCCTGGAGCAGATGGACCGCGGCGTCGTGGACCTGCAGGAGCTGCGCAGGAACCTGGAGCTCGCTGCGGCCATGTTGGACGCTGTCTACACCGATGAGACCAAGTAGGACGTGGAAGCAGGTGTAGAAAATAAATGTCCATCCCGTCCTCCTGTCTGTGACTAACTGACGAGTCTCTCTGTCCTGCAGGCGTCTGTTGGACACCGAGGACGAGCTCAGCGACCTGCAGGCGGAGTCAGTGCCCAGCGAGGTACGTGACTGGCTGGCTTGCACCTTCACCAGGAAGATGGGCGTGGCCAAGCGTCGACCTGAGGAGAAGCCGAGGTTCAGGAGCATCGTCCACGCGGTGCAGGCCGGGATCTTTGTAGAGAGGTAAACTGATCTCATGTCAGCTCATGACTCAAACCAGCAGCAAGGATTTAGTCTTTTTTAAGAGAGAACATTAAGAAAGGACTTAGTGGGATAAGACATTTCAAATTTTAATCAAATTATCAGAACATTTGATGAATATGTATCATCGTCTCCTTCCACTGCTGTTGTGTGAACATTAGCAGTTTGGAGTATTAAAGATAACAGGGCAGCAAAATGATGCAATTTAAAAAGTGTCAATCAAAAACCAGAAGAGAAACCATGTGACGTTCTTATCTGCCGCTCGGCTTGAGTGACACTGAATGACCTGATCGTTTATTCAGCCAATCACTCTCCACTTTTATTGGTTAACAAACTTTTCCACTTCTCCCAGAAGTAAAACATTAAGGTGACATTTCAAGTCATTGACCATGAGAATATGAACAGAACTGTTGTTCAAGCCTCCACATACTTTTGGCCACTTACAAGAATAAACGCGTTGAGTTAAATGATTATAATGTTCGATCGGTTCAAAACATCAACTTGTTGAAAACATCCGGTCGAGCAGATGTCATCACGAGGTCGCCCACGAGGTGTAACCATGTTAGCGGTGGAGCGAGCCGGAGAACGAGGTCGTGTGGAGGAAGCTGAGGTCCAGTGTCGTTAGCGTGTAGATGACTCACAGCGATAGAACGATATCAGTTCATCTGCTGCAGCTTAATGACGCATGGATCAAACAATATGAGCTCTGTTACCGCGGCAACAAACAATCCATCCTGGTCCCCAACTGTGGACGAGGGCGGGGGGGGGGGGGGGGTGGGGGGTGTCTGCGTGTGAACAGTGTTTACATGCACGCAACTGCACGTATGTGGGGGTCTGTGCATGGTATTTTTACCCTTGTCTTTGTGTGTGTGTGTGTGTGTGTGTGTGTGTGTGTGTGTGTGTGTGTGTGACATCAGGATGTACAGACGGACGTCCAACATGGCCGGTCTCACCTACCCGCCCACGGCTTTGACAGCTCTGAAGGTAAAAACTGTTTTACTTCTGCTGTCTCATGAGCAGGAAGTGACATCACAATTGTCAGGAAGTGACATAACTGACATAATTGGAAGTAGAAACAATTATTCATTTAAGGAGGATGCAGAGAACGAAAGAGGACGACTTAATAAAGGAAATGAAGAGCTAGGAAAGGAAAGAAGGAAGTAGGGATTTACATGAACGAGGAGGCAAAGAAGAAAGAGAAGTGTTAAGGAAAGAGGGAGGAGGAAGAAATGAAGGAAGTGAAGAAGGAAAGAAAATAGGTAGTGAAGGAAACAAGGAGATAAAGACGAAAGGGGGAGGTGTGTCATTACACTTGAACTGTCATTATGACCTAATTAACATATTGAACCATCATTTAATTGGTTGAGCAGCTTCAGTGTAAACTAACACCACACTGCCCTCTCCTGGCAGATATACAACATTACACTGAATCAGCTGCTTTTTTTAACTGCTCTGTGTCATGTCAGACTTTATTCAGCCAATGAGACGCTGGCATTTTATTGGTTGTTTTCCAGGAAGTGGACCAGTGGTCGTTTGATGTGTTTTCCTTCCACGAGGCCACAGGAGACCACGCCCTCAAGTTCATCGTGTACGACCTGCTGACCCGCTACGACCTCATCAACAGGTTCAGGGTACAAACAACTTCATGTCACTCAAGGCCCCGTCCAATGACAATCCAGCGTTTTACCACGTTAATGTGTCCATCAGGCGTTTGTTATGTTAGACCAGACACATGATGAGTGAAATAATCAGAACTGTGGGGAACCAATCACAGCAAACCTCTGATAGCCCTCGATGGTCCGCAGCTTTACGAGATCTGTCACAGGAGACAGCTAGGTTAGCTAAGGTAGCTAACTCGGAGAGCTGGTGGGAAACTGCTACCTTGGTACTACCTTCACCACCTGTAGTACTTATATCACCTGTACTACCTAAACCACCTGTAGTACTTATATCACCTGTACTACCTTCACCACCTGTAGTACTTATATCACCTGTACTACCTTCACCACCTGTAGTACTTATATCACCTGTACTACCTTTACCACATGTAATACTCATATCCCCTGTACTTCCTTTACCACCTTGTAGTACTTATATCACCTCTACTACCTTTACCACCAGTAGTACTTGTATCACCTGTAGTACTTGTATCACCTGTAGTACTTGTACTACCTGAACTTCTGTGTTCAGATCCCTGTGCAGGCTCTGGTGCAGTTTGTGGAAGCTCTGGAGAACGGCTACAGCAAACACAAGAACCCCTACCACAACCTGATCCACGCCGCTGATGTCACTCAGACCGCTCACTTCCTGATGCTGCACACTGGACTGATGGTAACACACACACACACACACATACACACTTGCCTTATCCTGAACTAACACACTTGATGTGTGTGTCTGCAGCACTGGCTCAGTGAGCTGGAGATCCTCGCGATGGTTTTCGCTGCAGCGATTCACGACTTCGAACACACAGGAACAACCAACAACTTCCACATCCACACCAGGTGACACGAGCACAGACTCTGTTAGAATGGTTGTTATTGAAGACAGATGTTGTGGTAACAGCAGGTGCAGTAAATCGAAAGCTTTTCTAGGTTCATCAACAAACTCATCAAGTTTGAATCCATCACATGAGTCGAGAGAATGGAAGGATGGACTGAGATTACTGGAAATGTTTTTTTAAATGTTGTGTGTGTGTGTATGTGTGTGTGTGTGTGTGTGTGTGTGTGTGTGTGTGTGTGTGTGTCAGGTCGGAGGTGGCGATTTTTTACAACGACAGGTCGGTGCTGGAGAACCATCACATCAGCGCCGCCTACAGGCTGATGGCAGAAGAGGACATGAACATCCTGATCAACCTGAACAAGGACGACTGGAGGTGGTCTCACACACAGACACACACAGACACACACACACACACTGATGAGTTATCACTAACGGCACGGGTGACCGATCACTGCTGATGGTTGACAGGGAGCTGAGGTCTCTGGTCATAGAGATGGTGATGTCCACAGACATGTCCTGTCACTTCCAGCAGATCAAGACCATGAGGAACACCCTGAGCCAGACTGACAGGTCAGTACTGCTGACGTGACCTTTGACCTCTTATCTGCTTCCCTCAAGTTTCTCTCCCATCTCTCGTCCCATGTTTCAGTTTAAACACTTTCATGTATTCCCTGTTTTGTTTGTTTCAAGTCGTTACAGATGATTGGAGAAAGACACGTTCATTATCGTTATGAAACAGATTTTGTTCACAACTCTAATCCAGAGCTCTTTACATGATGCTTCAACATTAATATTAAAAGTATTCAGAGTACATGTTCTTTACATGATGCTTCAACATTAATATTAAAAGTATTCAGAGTACATGTTCTTTACATGATGCTTCAACACTAATATTAAAAGTATTCAGAGTACATGTTCTTTACATGATGCTTCAACACTAATATTAAAAGTATTCAGAGTACATGTTCTGAGGCTCTGAGGCCTGCGCTGTGTGGGCCAGTGGAGACAGACTGTGGGAAGCTCGTCCATCTGACCAGCAGTGGGAGTTTGGTGTTCTGGTCCAACATAAGGTTCTGAAGGCTGCTGGACCAGACTGGTCTCTGAGTCCCTGTGGGGGTCCCCGGGGGGGGGGGGGGGGGGGCAGCTGTCACGCTCCAAACCCACGCTTGGATGAGGTTTTGGGGGAAGCTGTCATGGTGCTCTGCTGCTGCCTGGAGAACCACGTGATCGACATGCTAAACAAAAACCTTTCAGACAGGAGAGAATGTGTGTGAGTGTGTGTGTGTGTCTGTGTGTGTGTGTGTGTGTGTTTCTCTCATTTCATCCCATTACACTCTTTTGAACTTGTTCTTTCTCACTCAGCATCGACAAAGTGAAGGCTTTGTCTCTGATGCTTCACGCTGCTGACATCAGTCATCCGGCCAAAGCCTGGCCGCTGCACCACCGCTGGACCCACAGTCTGATGGAGGAGTTCTTTCTACAGGTGTGTGCACAACACACACATGCAGATTCCTAAAGTGAAGTCGAAATATCGCCACCTGGTGGCTGGCTGCAGTATAAGTCATAAGCCCTGCCTCTTCAGGCTTCATTTGTCTGCAGGAGGAGGAAGTGGAGATGCATCTTAATTTAAAGTCACTGAACTAGACGATGCTAATCTGCTTTGATGTGAGAGAAATCCTAACCCCTTGTTTCTGTTCCAGGGAGATAAGGAGGTGGATCTGGGCCTGCCCTTCTCTCCTCTCTGTGACCGTAAAGCTACCATGATCGCCCAATCGCAGATCGGTAAGAGCCTGAACCGGCCAGAGGCAGCTCGACCCCAACGTGACCTTTAGGACAAAATATCGTTGGACTTATTGTCCACATGTTTTAAGACGTGTTTCATAAACTCTCGAGTGAATCAAACAAACACAAAGTGACCTTCACACACGTAACAACCCACGTTGGGTCAGCGTCGCTCACTGTGGTTGATGATGGACACTTCTACATGAGGTCATCTACCATTAAATGATAGTTTAAAACTCCCATGGTAAACTCCACTGTGGGAACTTCCTCTCTATTCGTATTTCTCATCACTTACTGCGTCGAGCCTCATCTGTCAGCTGTGAACTCCTCTTGTGATTCAGCCCGACTCCCTGTCGTCTCCTCCTCTTCATCTTCCAGCTGCTTCACCTCCACCCACTGGTTCCTGACCTCAGTAACATTGTCTTTCTTCTTTCATGTCTGTTCATCTCTGTCCGGTTCAAGGTTTCATCGATTTCATCGTGGAGCCGACCTTCACTGTTCTGATCGACACCACCGAGAAGGTGATTGGACCTTTGATAGAAGAGGATAGGAAGGCCAGAGAGAGTGGGAACAGGAGGTCCAGGTACTAATACTACTACTACTACTGGTACTGCTACTACTGTTACTACTACTACTGTTACTACTACTACTGTTACTACTACTACTACTACTGGTACTACTACTACTGTTACTACTACTACTGTTACTACTACTACTGTTACTACTACTACTACTACTGGTACTACTACTACTACTACTGTTACTACTACTACTTCTACCAGTACTACTACTACTACTACTGTTACTACTACTACTGTTACTACTACTACTACTACTGTTACTACTACTACTACTACTGTTACTACTACTACTTCTACCAGTACTACTACTGCTACTACTGTTACTACTACTACTACTACTGTTACTACTACTACTGGTACTACTACTACTGCCACTGTTACTACTACTACTGCAACTACTGTTACTACTACTACTACTACTGTTACTACTACTACTGGTACTACTACTACTGCCACTGTTACTACTACTACTGCTACTACTGTTACTACTACTACTGTTACTGTTACTACTACTACTGCTGTTATTACTACTACTGCTGCTACTACTACTAGTAATACTACTACTGCTACTGTTACTACTACTACTACTACTACTGCTACTACTACTACTACTGCTACTACTACTACTACTACTGGTAGTCTGTTACTACTACTACTACTACTACTACTGCTGCTACTACTACTACTACTACTGCTACTACTACTGTTACTACTACTACTATTACTACTGTTACTACTACTAGTACTACTACTACTTCTACCACTACTACTACTACTACTACTACTACTGTTACTACTAATATTTGTACTACTACTTCTACTACTGTTTCTACTACTACTACTACTACTACTGTTACTACTACTACTGTTACTGTTACTACTACTACTACTACAACTACTGTTACTACTACTAGTACTACTTCTACCACTACTACTACTATTACTACTGCTACTACTGTATGTAAGGTCAGGTATTGACAATCATTTCTGAACCGGACGGTTTCCCTTTCAAGTTTTGAATAGATATGAAACTAGATCAGCATCATTATAAACTATCTGGTGTGAAGAGAAGCTAAAGGTACAAAACCTGATATCCACAAACATTGTGTCAGTGACACACATTGTGTCAGTGATACAATGTGTGTGTCAGTAACTTTCACTGAAAGTCGTAGAAATCCAACTACACATTGCACGAGATCTGGTTCCATGTTTACGAGCCATCTAATTGGTCAAGATGAAGTCATGGTCTCCACTGGACCTTCAGCTCGTGTCTCTGCTCTGGTTCAGTCTAACAGGAAGTGGTTCTGCTCTGGTTCAGTCTAACAGGAAGTGGCTCTGTTCTGGTTCAGTCTAACAGGAAGTGGCTCTGTTCTGGTTCAGTCTAACAGGAAGTGTCTCTGCTCTGGTTCAGTCTAACAGGAAGTGGTTCTGCTCTGGTTCAGTCTAACAGGAAGTGGCTCTGTTCTGGTTCAGTCTAACAGGAAGTGGTTCTGTTCTGGTTCAGTCTAACAGGAAGTGGCTCTGCTCTGGTTCAGTCTAACAGGAAGTGGCTCTGCTCTGGTTCAGTCTAACAGGAAGTGGTTCTGTTCTGGTTCAGTCTAACAGTAAGTGGTTCTGTTCTGGTTCAGTCTAACAGGAAGTGGTTCTGCTCTGGTTCAGTCTAACAGGAAGTGGCTCTGTTCTGGTTCAGTCTAACAGGAAGTGGTTCTGTTCTGGTTCAGTCTAACAGGAAGTGGCTCTGCTCTGGTTCAGTCTAACAGGAAGTGGCTCTGTTCTGGTTCAGTCTAACAGGAAGTGGTTCTGTTCTGGTTCAGTCTAACAGGAAGTGGTTCTGTTCTGGTTCAGTCTAACAGGAAGTGGTTCTGTTACCGTGGAGTCGGTGCAGAGACACAGCAGCAGTCGCCATGGAAACAAGGATGATGGACAGACAGACTTTTCTCTGACGGCGATCGACCTTCAGGTTCTGAGGCTCCACCTCTCAGAGGTCATCTCCAGCAACAAGGACCGCTGGAAAGAGCTGTCTGTGGACGGTACACACACACACACACACACACACACACACAAACACACAAAGTGTATTAACTTATGTTTTACGGTTGTTGAGTGTATTTATGTGTATGTTGTTTTTAGTGCAAATTAGCGAACGTTAGCATGCTAAACTAAGATGGTTCACACGAAACTTCCCGATATTAGAGTTGCAGCATAGAGTTGTTAGCATTTAGCTCAGAGCGCCAGTGTCCTTAACGCAACCCAGTTGCTCCGTAGCTTTGTCCTGTTAGCTGTCGTTAGCTATATGTCATGTTTCCTTTAATTCATAGATTTAAAATCTTCATGTGTCTGTCGTGCACAGAACTGGCCAATAGGGAGAAGGAGAAACAAGAGGAGGCGGAGTCTAACATCGGCTCAGCTGTCCAGTCTGAAGCATCACCCAACCACAGCCCTCCTGACGAACTAACTGCTGACCAATCACAGGACTCGCCAGATGAAACACGTGACGACCAATCAGCCGACCAGATGCCTGCAGATCACCTGACCTGGAACGGTACAATCACGACACACGCACGTTTGAATTCTCACGTCCTGAACTTTAATTCTCAGTGAACTCACCTGTTGCTGTGGCACTCTCAGGGGCAGGCGAGGAGAAGGAGGGCGTCGCCGACCAGGTGCCTGAAAACGTCTGATGACGCTTTGCGGCAAACTCGCCACGATATCTGGCTGTTGCAGATCACCTGGCACTATGCAGTGATGACAGGAGATCGGACTCGAGTGTAAACGAGCGGAGTCAGTGGCCCTCGAACGAGGACCCGACCCCGGCCCCCGGACCTTATGTTTACAACCGACCATGAAACATCCCACTCACAGATTCATCAGATAACATGTGGTAACGTGTTGTGGTTTTATTAGAGACTCAGAGGAGCGATGTCTGTGAAATAAAGTGGAAATATCAAAGCGTAATGAAATGAAAATAAAGGTGAAAAGGTGAAACCCAAAGATCGTCTGAGTGTTTCCTGTTCGAGCGGCGATGCTCCAAGGACTGAGTCCTGAAGCTGAACACGCGTGTTCGGATAGATTCTGTACATGTGAAGTTCTGCTCGTTGGTCTGAGCTCGGTGATCACATGTTGTTCTTCTGAATCTGAATCTGTGAGTCGTCCTCCATCGTTAATCCAAAGTTTGGTTCCTCAAGTAAAATATCATCAGGGATTTTAATTATCAGCTGCAAATATTTTAACCATCCGAAGGTAAACAAGCCACGAGTCTGTATTATATGGTGTGGAAGAGAAGCACTACACTACCCACAATCCTCAGGTCCTCATGTTTGCTGTTACCATGGGAATGATGAGGGGCACTGATCGTTTCATTTATCTCAGAGCGAACACGATTTCCCAGATTCCAGTCAAGAAGGAAGCTGCACCATGTTGCTGGAAGTCGTTGGAAAGGGACCATTTGCGATGGTTTATGGGATTTGTAGTTCTTTAACTCTTAGAATTATTGTGAACACAAATATATTTGTTTTGCTGTGAATCCGATGTTAACGTCTTGTTTGATCTCGTAGCTGCTCGACGTGGTTCAGGACTTTTTGGGGGATTTTTCTCAAAAGTCGATGGAGAAAATTTATGAGAAACTTTCACTATTTTGAAATGATAAAAACCTTCAAATTTTAATACAATTA
The DNA here is from genome assembly GCF_949316205.1 of Platichthys flesus. Lineage (NCBI taxonomy): Eukaryota > Metazoa > Chordata > Actinopteri > Pleuronectiformes > Pleuronectidae > Platichthys > Platichthys flesus. Next base: position 1,044,425 of record NC_084957.1, on the reverse strand, counting down.
CAGAAATGACATTAAAGCAAAAATAACTACACCAACATACTTTTTAAAAAGAGTCTTTACAATAAAACTGTTGATCTGAGCAAAACAACAGAGAATAAACCATAAACATCAGAAGCTGAAAATAAATCAAACTTCAACAGAAACAATAAAACCTGTTTCCCATGCAGTGGCTGCACTGTGGAGGAAACACCACCAGGGGGCAGCACATTGTTGATCACTGTTCCCTTTTCCTTCTTTTCTGAATAACATCACAGAATAAACAAATAATCAAGAAAATTATTTATATAAAGAATCTGAGTATTTTAAACACCTGGTTTTTATTACTAAAATAACAATAATCTTATTAAGAAATTGAGTGTTGTTGTTTGTGTTTTAAATGATTTGTTTCAAACTCATTTTTATGAATCAATGTCAGAATCAATCATTTTGCTTTATGGATAAAGAATCATGTTTTTACCATCAACTTAAACAATTATAATTTGTCAGATGTTCTTTTTTACATTTCATTTTAAGGATCATTTTAAGATCCTGTGTGAGGAAGTCGATTATAGAATCTGTTAATGTGATTTTGTCATATCACAGTTTTATGTCTAATATGTAAAATCCATAAACCACCAGAGCTCTGTTTCTCTAACCTCTGTGTCCACGAGACTCTGGTTTGACTGAAGCTGATAATTAAACTATTTAAATGATTCAGCTGGATTTTAATCACAATATTAATAATGATGTTCACCTGACGCAGCAGAACGTCTGTGGTTGACGTGACAGACTGAGTTCCTCCTCCTGAGCTCCTCCTCCTGAGCTCCTACTCCTGAACTCCTCCTCCTGAGCTCCTCCTCCTGAGCTCCTCCTCCTGAGCTCCTCCTCCTGAACTCCTCCTCCTGAGCTCCTCCTCCTGAGTAACAGGCCAACTCATTCTAATTAAGACCATAACTCTGATTGACAGCCCATGCCAGCCGACTCAGGCCTGTGTCAGCAGCTGGCGACGGCTTCACCTTCGCCAACTTAATCAATTGAAAGTGGCAGCGGCCCAATCACAGGCCGGCCTCAAATCCTCAGCTCAGTGTTGATTGATTGATTCAGTCTGAGAATGAAGCAGCAAAGGGGGGGGGGGGGTATTTACTGTACTATATAAAGTAAATAATGAAAACTATATTTTATATGTGATAGAGCAACATTTTTCTGATCAGCTATGTGGGCGGAGTCTCCCTATACTTGACTCTGATTGGTTTGTAGACAGCGTCTGTTTCTTCTTCTATTGTTAAATTCTGTCTCAACTTCCTGTGATTGGTCCAAAAGTCCAAACTATGAAACAAAGTGTTTTCACTGCAAACCAACAGAACCTTGGCTCAGCTGGATCCAGACCCAGAACTCCCACTAAAACACAAAAGTAGAGATTCATCAGTGATTTGACACAAATCCCGACATGTTAGTGAAGCTCCCCTCCGACAGAAACTTTCACCAAACCTCAAGTTACTTTTCATTTCCCCTGAGAAGAGAATCAGGAGAAGGTGTGAACGGTTCAGATTGATAATGTTGGTTCAAACAGAAACGTCCTCAGAGCAACGGGCTGGACTCAGGTGGCGTCTGGCTGAGTGGAGATAGAGTTCGTTCAGCTCCAGTGAGCAAACATCTCTCCTCTGAAAGGACTTTCCCTCTTCACACGGAGGCTCAACGATTCGAGCTGAGGAGCAAAGTGTGAACATCTATTGTCCTTTTATTCAGGAGGAAGCTGTGAAGGAAGAAAACCGTGCGTTTGATCTCCGTCAACCTCCAGTGACAAAACACAAAACACATTTCAGATGTTTTCTCTTTATGATTTTTATTTGGTTTGAAGAAGAAACAACAAGATTTAGACTGAACGTCAGAAAGGTTCAGATTGACAGTACAGACATTTGTATTATTAATATATATTAATATATTAATCATGATGTCTCTGCAAGTTTTTATATAATCAAATAACTTAAAACCATGTCCCGACTGCTAACCTGGAGGAGGCAGGTTTATGATCTATACTGCAGTCAGCCACCAGGGGGCGATTGATGAGGCATGGAAGTCGTGTTAAATGTGTTATTGTCCCTGTTTGCTTCAGCTGGTTTCTTACGTCTGCATTTTAATGGTTTATGTCATTAACAATGTTTTCATAAGAAGAACATGGAAGTTTTTTCAGTGCAGAAATTATCCAATAATAATATAAACAATAATAATAACTTTGTTTGTGTAGCACTGATCTAAACAAGGTGACAAAGTGCTTAACAACATCAAAGCGATTCAATTCAGTTGAGTTTTAAACACAGAATCTTTTCACAGTAAGGTCCGGACTTTAGATCCAAAGAGAAATGACAGATCTTCACTCTGATAGATTCTCTTCAGTTCAGGTGATGAAACCAACTCAGTTAATAACACGACTCACAATCCAATTATTCCGATCCCCAGTGTGGAGCAGTGCGGCAACTCGGTGATGGGATTAGTCACGCCGCCATCAGCCGGAAGAAAGAGCGGGGACACGGAGCGTCCACGATGAGACACTCAGTCCCATCCAGCAGATTAATGAGCAGCAGGCGGTCGCTGGTCCTCCCCATTAGATCCGAGGCTCAGACACAGAGGTGAGATAAAGGAGGAGCCTCACAGTTGGTTGGTGGACGTCAGGGACTAGATTGTTGAGGGGACGGATGCAAACAACAAAAGTGATATTTAATGAGTTTATGATAAATCGAGCTGTCTGTCCAGGATGGTTAAATCTATATGGATGTTTTCAAAGACCACAGACGACTCTCAGAGATGATGCAGAATCATCAGTTCTCCAACAAATCACCTGCTGGGTGCTTGAGAGGTTGTGATTGACAGCTGAGACTGAACGATTCTCCAGAACCGTTGAGGCGTTTCATTCCAGAGCAGATTGAGGTTTGACTGAAATGCATGATGGGAACAGGTGACGTGTTGGTGACACGGGACAGACAGTGAGACATTCAAATGCATTAATCGCTCGTCAGTTTTATTCTCCAACTCAAACAGTGGATTTTCATTTTCCTCTTTCATCAAATATTTATGATCTTCCTGCTCCAGTCGGAGATGAGATGCAGAGAACAGCAGATTGAATGGGTCTCTCACTGGTTCATGTAAATTGTGCAGTAAAGTGGATGAAATGAAAATGTGAAGCATGTTTCTCATCCACGGATGATGTGTTTGTTTCCTCCAGGAGTAACAGATTCTCTCTGAATCTCTGCTCTCGCTCCTGCAGACTAACAATGTGAATTCATTTATAATATTTCTATATCTCAGCATCAGGGAGGAGGAGCCGGTGATCACATCTGACAGTGTCTGAACGTACGGCTGCTCCAGGCTGAAGTAAACAGGAGGTGATCTGGATGTTTGTGGGTTAAGGAGTTCATTGTGCTCTCTATAAAATAATGAAGCCTCCTCCTCCTCCTCCTCCTCCTCCTCCTCCTCCTCCTCCTCCTCCTCCTCCTCCTCCTCCTCCTCCTCCTCCTCCTCCGTGTTACTGTGCTGCCACCCTGAAAGATGGCGACTGGAAGGAGACGGCAAGCAAGAGAAACGTGTGCTCGTCTTTCAGGTGCAGGAGAGAATATCAATCACTCGGTGGAGGATTGAATGTTTAATAAGTCACAGCAAACGTGAGTTAGTGTGTTTGTGTGTGTGAGAGTGAAACAACACGTGCACATCTGGGAAAGAGTAAAGGAACCTGAGGAGAAGCTGGAGGTCGAGGGAGGATTTAAGATCTTTGATGTTGTCACAGCTTCTTCTTCTCTTTCACCAAAACTCGCTCACTGCTCACCTGCTGACATCCGCTACATTCCATTATTAACAGAATCAATGACAACAGACTGCTGGACAGATGAGATATAATATCCTCTTTAGAGTTTCAGCAGGTCAGAAATAAATGATTATTCTGTGAGTTCACCTTCAGACTCAGCAGGAAGTCAGACCACAGCTGCAGCACGGAGAGCAAAGTGCAAAAGACTCAAAACTTTAACGGAGACGAACTTCAGGAGCTCGAGCGAAAGAAAAACCTGACGTACACATCAACCAATGTTAAAGAAGAAGAAACAGAAACAGGCGGGGAGAGGCGGTGGACTAGTGGCAGAAAAACTTGGACTATGGGCAGAAAATTGGGAAGACATCAGACTGGAAGGTCTTTGGTTCGACTCCACGGAGTAAAAACATAAAACTAATCTGGATGGACAACACTTTGATCTGTCCAAAAATCCAAGAGGATTCTCCCCACCCCACGGTCTAGTGCCCCTGAGCAAGGCACCTTACTCCCCCAACATCTGCTCCCCGGGCGCCGTACATGGTTGCTCACTGCTCTGTGTGTCCTGCACCAGATGGGTCAAAAGCAGAAGTCAAATTTCCCTCAATTGCTTGAGTGTGTCTGTGCATGTGTTTGGGATCAATACATGTGTCTTGTGTCTTTTATCTGAGTGAACATGAATAAATCTGTCTTCAAATCATTAAATGTTTCATCACGAGTCTCAAATGAAATCTCTCCTCCAGGTTTGTCTGGATAACTTTAACATTTTCTAAATGTTGCTACGACTTGTAACCTGAAGACATCACAGGCCGGTCGGTTCATGACGGACACGTACGGCAGCCAATCATGTAATGTGCAGCCCGCTGGACACGCCCAGTGGCTGAGACGTCCTCAGCTCATCCATCAACACCATGTCTCAGAAGCAATGACATCACAAACCCTCTTTAACCTCGTGAACGTGTTCTTCAGGAAAACGTGAGAGAATTATTTCAAATGTTCACTAAGACTCAGATTAACTGATTAGAATTTGGGTCAAAGGTCACAGTGGCCTCACATAACATGGCCTCTTGAACGTGATCTTTAATTTGTCTTTGGTGATTTCTTCCAATTTGACCAGTTTTCACTTTGACTCAAAGATGAACTGATGACATGTCAGAGGTCAAAGGTCGAAATGAACTTATTTATTCATTAATTGAATGTGACTGCACAAACTGGTTGAGATAAAAGTCCACGGGACCGTGATCCTAGAATCTTTTCAGACGTTTCAGAAACAAATGATCAACCATAACTGGTATATCAGAATATAAATGAATGGTGCCCATTATTATCATAAAGTTAATTTAAAGAAGTAACATTTAAATATGAAATGAATCCGTATTGAGGATCTGTGTCAGTAGCTGCTCTGAGTTCCCCCCCCCCCTTTGTCTCCTGTCCGTCTCATGAAGCTGGAGAGACGTCTCCGACCTGCAGCTGAGTCATGAGCCAACCCGCCGCTGGTTCACCGCCATGTTTGTACCGTGGCTGGGTCTGAACGTTCCTGTGACAAGCAGCTGACCCTCATCTCAAGTTTCATCTTCTTGTTCCCTGACGACCCTGAAGCTGCAGTTTACAGAAACTCAGTAGATCCAGAACGTTCTGAGGATTCTGTCAAAATGTAAATTATACCCCCCGACCCCAACCCTATATCAAAAATGAATTCCTATATCTGTATAATATATACATATAACATGCATATATATACAATACAATATATACTATATACATATTTAACAAACTACATCCATATACTACAAATATATACTATAAACTATACCTATACACTACAGCACTGCAGCTATGTAAAGCACATGTACATATATATAAAGTACATGTACATATGTAACATGTGTATATAAAGCACATGAACATATATATAAAGTACATGTACATATGTAACATGTGTATATAAAGTACATGTACATGTATATATATCCGTGTATGTAAACGTGTGGCGGAGCAGTGATGTCACGTCCTCATGGAGCTGTGTCCCGGGGAGGCTCCTCCCTGTTCCCGGTGACATCAGCCTCCTCTCGGCTGCTCTCCTCCAGGAGCCTCGCTGGACTCACTCTCTCTCCCGGAGCTCGACGGGAACTGCTCGCTCTGCTCCGCGGCGTCTGTCGCTTCCTCCCCGGGCTGAACAAGAGGGTCTGTCGGTCAGGTAGGATCCGAGCTCCCGCTGCACATCCTCCAGTGAGACAGAACTTTTCACACGAACACACACACACACAACTGACACACGCACACACACACACACACACGCACACAGACACACACACACACACACACACACACACACACACACACACACAGACACACACACACACACACAGACACACACACACACACACACAGACACACACACACAGAGATACACACACGGTTAGTCGACAGCACGGGTTGTCTCCGGTTGTCTCGGGTCTGGTCCGGGTTGTTTCGGGTCGGGATCGGGTTGTTTCGGGTCTGGTCCGGGTTGTTTCGGGTCGGGATCGGGTTGTCTCGGGTTGGGCCCCGGTTTTCTCGGGATCGGGTTGTCTCGGGTCTGGTCCGGGTTGTCTCGGTTTGTTTTTCTAACCCGGTTGAAGTTGACCGGAGCTCCGGGGCCGTGCAGCCGCAGCAGAGGCTCCCCTGGGGGGGGGGGGCACATTAAACATTAACTTCAGAGAGAATCCTCATCAGCTGCTGGAAGGAGGAAGAACATCTGGAATGTGTCGACCTGTTACTTCAACTTGAAGTTTCAACCATCAGCAGCGTTTTAATACAAACTCAGTTTCTGTGTTCTGAATTCATGTTCTGTCTCATTGTTCTTCTGTCAGGAGATCCAAGGAACATGTCTTTGATCTGATACAGTTTGTAATAAAGGATTAATTACTTCAGGCTGCTTTTAGACTCAGTTCTCATGAACCAGCTGCAGGAGGTGGAAACTATGTTTACTATGACGAGGCCTAAATACAGAGCTTCAAAATACACATGTAAATACACAAAGTGAGCGTTGGCAAAACCGGTTGTCATTATTATGTTGAGGCAGCGGGGGTGTTGATGGCAGCTGCTGAATGTAACTAATAAAGTAACTTGTAATCCAACTTAGTTACTTTTAAAATCAAGTAATCTGTGAAATGTAACTGAGTTACTTTTTCAAAGTAGCTGTGGCAACACTGCATGTGACCAATGGATGGATCCTTCTGAAGAAGCTAACGAGCTAACTAAGACCAAGCTGCATAAAGTGCAGCGGCTAAAAGTAGCTAGCGATGACATTAGCTAGCGATGACGTTAGCTACTATGGTAACGTTAATGAATATAATCTGTAGACCAGAGCACGGTTTCACAGCTCGGCCTTGCAAACAGAGGAGTCCTCCAAAGGATGTGATCCTGAATCTGGAGTCAGCGTTATCATAATATTATATATCAATATGATACTGAAGTAGGAAACACGCTTATTATTCAGTCACACATCTTTCTGCTCCGTTGTGTGATTTCACCTCGTGTCTGTCGCTGTAGTCGAACTTCTGTTTCTCGCTGTTCGCTGTTTGAATAGTTCTGAGGCAACATATTCATCTCGGTGCTTATGTGTTACATTATAGTGTAGAACCGTTAAAGTCAGGTTGAGCTGATGCAGCTGACGATCTTCATGATGTCCAGCTTCGTGGCTCACGACATCAAGAGAAGGACGTTTCACTGTTTGTGTTTGTAGAGAGTTTGTACAGAGTGGAGCTTCCTCTCTCACAAACTATCTTTGATAAAACTGTGACGTGCACAGACTGGTTACAGACGAATGTTCTCTTTGCTTCATTGCTAATTCTAAGAATGTGTCAGTGATTATTAGCGTTTTATCTTAATAAATCCAGATAAACCTTCTCCCTGCGGTGGCGTCATCACGATGCTTCACTGAGCTCCTCGTCAGGTTCTTATTCTCCAACATGGCCCAGAGCTGGAGCTGGATTTACAAAGTTCTGATGGAACCAGAAACTCTGATGAACCTTCAGTGGTCGTGGACAGAGAAGTTGTAAGCGTGCTTAGACCTCCTGACTTCCTCTTCTTCTTCTTCCTCATCTTCCTCCTCCTCTGCCTCTGCCTCTTCCTCTTCCTCTTCCTCTTCCTCTTCCTCTTCTTCCTCTTCCTCTGCCTCTTCCTCTTCCTCTTCCTCTTCCTCTGCCTCCTCCTCTGCCTCTTCCTCTGCCTCTTCCTCCTCTACCTCTTCCTCTTCCTCTTCCTCTTCCTCTGCTCTAACCTGCTGCTCTCACACATTCCATGTTAACTGGTTCAGTCCCATCAGCCTGCTCTGGGAAAGTCTCAGGACCAGAATCTCACCAGTATAAAGTGATATTCTGTCTGGTATTCACAGTTTGGAGAATTGTTCTGAATCATCAGTCAAATCAAACAATCAGGATGTAAACAATGTGAATAAATCTTGAAAGTTGAAAGTTAAATTTAAAGTAATAATTTGATTATCATTATTTAGCGATCCTGATAAATGAAGATTATTATCTTACTTCATAAAGACTCAAATCATATTTACTTCTTATTAAGCTGCTGAATTCGTACCTGCTGGACTGTGAGAAATTACCCAGAATTCCACCTGTTGCGTATGAGTCTGTTGTGGACATAGTGTCGGTCTGTGCTGCGTGGCTCCGGGTCGAGGGCCCAGGTCTGTGGTTCTGAATGAGCTTCATTGTTTGAATGAATGCATGTGATCCCAGATAAGCCCCCCCCCGGTGTCGCTGCAGTTCGGTTCCAGCTGATTACAACACTGTGACTGCCAGCTGGTGCCCCCCCCCCCCTCCACCTCGAGCACAGGGCCACCCCCCCGCGACAGCTTTACTTGTCAGGGACTGAAGTCATGTGTTTATATCAGGGGTGAGTCATCCTAACACCCCCCCTCCCCCTCCCTGATGCATGGCATCAGCTGGAGTGTTCACACACACACACACACTTTCTATCAGTTAGTGTAATATATAATGTTTACCTCCACGTCAGGGTTACACCACATGATCTTAACTAGCAGCAGGTTGAGCACGTTAGCTGTGAGGCTCCACACTAACCTGTGAGTCACCGGAGGCCAACGCACAACTGAAATCAGGTGTCGGGCGAACAACAGAGCTCGAGACTCCACGAGAGTTTCAAAGGCGCTTGTGTCTTTGTGTTCTTTAGCTTTTGAGTCGAAGCCTGAAACTCAAACATCAGACGACCTCCGAACGGTTTGTCACTGAAGTGCAATGAATCCTGGGATCTGTGAGGGTGAGAAGTCTCATCTCAGTTTGGTCCTGTAGTCTGTCCACGTCAGACACAGACGAGTCCTCCAAGGAGGTGTCTCCTGAAGTCAACATCCAGTCAATCAAGTCGATGTGTTGGAATTCAACCACAACGTGTGAGTCTGATTTACTGCATCGTCTGAATCTCCTTCAATCAACATTCGATTCAAGAATCAGATCACATGACCAGATCCTGACTGGGTTTCTGTAGGCATGTGTGTGTGTGTGTGTGTGTGTGTGTGTGTGTGTCAAGAATGTGGGTGGTGATGAGGTTGGGGGATAGGGGTGAGAGTGTGTGTGTGTGTGTGTGTGTGTGCGTTTGTGTGTGTGTTTGTGTAAAGTCATTGTTTTCAGCTTCGTGACATGACTGGTAACAACTGAACCAGTCCAATAAATTCCCTGATAAACGCTCGGAGTGACACTTGAACGTGACCTCTGACCTTCTCTTTGTCGTCAGAGTCTGATACCTTTAGAGTTTTTCTTTCTCCCCTTGTCCTGAATAATGCATGATTTCATCTGGAGCTCAGCATTCCTCACATTCCTCCTCACTCTATCCCTGCAGCCGCTCCACCTTGGTGTTTATATTGTGGAGTAACGGGCTGAATGGAGGCTGCACAGAACCAACCCACTGACCCGGTGCTGCCACTGTACAACTGCAGCGTAGACATTAGTAAACATTAGTAAACATTAGTAAACATTAGTAAACATGTACCAGTGACTGACGAGTGTTTTCACACTCAACCCCCCCCCGAGCATATTATGATAACCCCCTGTGTTGCTTCTTCTTCTCTTCTCTTGTTTTATTCTGTCTCTACTTCCTGTGATTGGTCCAAAAGTCCAAACTCTCCAACAAAGTGTTTTCACTGCAAAGCAACAGAACCAGGTTCAGTTTGATCCGGATCCAGAACTCCTCTTCTGGTTCAGTCCGTTTGTCTCGAGCCTCAGAGAGAAGCTACAGAAACAAACTCAATACTGAACGTTCCATTTTCTCCAAATCATAAGAACCGTGAAGATAAGGAACATTTACATTGACGAACAGGTCAAAGGTCAACTTCGCTGTGACATCACAGTGTTCTGCACAGTGTCTGGACAACTGGACATGTGAGCATCAGACTCCAGTGAAACTCCAGAGTGGTGACAGTCGGCTGTGTGATGTGACTGAGTTCAGCTTCAGAAGAAGAAGCGACAGAAGCTGTGACAGCCCTGAGCTGCGTGGCTCCGCCCCCTCAGGACGTCACTGCAGCTTTGTGTCCTCACGCTCGAGGCTGCAGCTCTGTTGACTCAGTGTGAGTCTGTTTGTGTTCATCTCTGGTTCGGCTGCTGCTGCCTGAGCTCACGGCTCATCTGACGAGCCGGTTCAAGGGCTGCTGCTGAGCGAGAGGGAGGAGTCTGAGCGAGAGGGAGGAGTCTGGATGAGAGGGAGGAGACTGAAGGAGAAGGAGGTGTCTGAATGAGAGGGAGGAGTCTGGACGAGAGGGAGGAGTCTGGATGAGAGGGAGGAGACTGAAGGAGAAGGAGGTGTCTGAATGAGAGGGAGGAGTCTGGACGAGAGGGAGGAGTCTGGATGAGAGGGAGGAGTCTGGATGAGAGGGAGGAGTCTGAATGAGAGGGAGGAGTCTGCATGAGAGGGAGGAGACTGAAGGAGAAGGAGGTGTCTGAATGAGAGGGAGGAGTCTGGACGAGAGGGAGGAGTCTGGGCGAGAGGGAGGAGTCTGACTGAGAGGGAGGAGTCTGAATGAGAGGGAGGAGTCTGACTGAGAGGGAGGAGTCTGACTTCAGTTCACTGGGTTCAGTAAACTCAGAATTATCTCCTGTTTGAACTTTCACAGTAAATATAGAAGGGTGTTTTTTTTAACTGCTTCTTTTTAGAGATTAAAATCATTTGAGAAAATAAGCAAACTTTTGTTTTGTTGATGTCTTCCTCTGATGTCGTGATTGACAGTTTGTGTGGTTTTAGAATAGTTTGTGTGTCTGTATTGTGTTGTTGTCTCAGCTTTAAACACACGTGCAGAGTGTTTGTATACTTTAAACCTGTTTCTTTGTTGTGTTTATGTTGTTAACAGAACTCCAGCTGTAGATATATTAAACTACTCAGGCAGTTTGGATCAATATTTAGAGTTTTACTAAATATTTGTCTGCTAGTGTGTTATTGGCAAAGACTCCACATTCCTCCTTCTATCTAGAAATGAATCCAAAACATCCTGGATACAAACGCTGACATCTTGAACTGAATCATTATCAGACATGAACAATGATTTGTTTTCTTCCAGTTTCACGTCCGGCACGTGTTATGGCTTCACTTCCTTGAGCTGTCATGGCATCCATCTTTATTTACAGCAGACGTCGGACTCACTTAATCCAGTTTTTATATTATTCTGTAAGTTTGATCACTTCCTGTGAGGAGGTGGCGTCTGTACATTAAATGTGAAATATCGTTTCTGAGGGAGAGTTCAGGGTGAGCTCCGTCAGTTCCTCTGTCTCCTCTGTCGTTGTCAGTATCTTCATGGTGTTGAGTCTGGAACGTCCTTCTGGACCATGAGCGAGCAGATGAGAACAATGTGTTGAAGGAAATGTGGCAGGCGGGAGAGTTCTCTCAGATCTGACTGCCTCTCATCACGAAGGCATTTCCTCCTCAGCCACTTCCTGCTCAGGGGGGATCATCCCAACACGCCACGCGGCCCGAGCCCCCAGGAGACGGAAACATTTTCACCTTTTCAAGCGAAGATTCTGTGAATTACTCATGAATAGATTATGAAAATCAAATCTAAATCCGTTGCTGCTCAATGTGCAGAAAAGGATCAAACCTACAGATCATTATTTAAAATTCCAGGATTGAGTTTTGGGGAAATGTGACGAGGCTGAAGTCAGTTAAATATTTAAATGAGATGATGATATGAATGTGAAGCTCCTGACATTAAAGATTCAGATGAACCTACAGATTTTCCTTCATATTTCCAAACCTGTAAATGGTTCAAATCCTGACTAATTGATCCTGCTGCTGTTTGAAACCACCAAACACATCAAACACATCTTCACAGTCTATTTACAAAGCAATAAAACCCTGAGTTATTTCCCCCAAAAACTGAACAAGCTCCAGATTCACCAATAAACCTGGGAGCAGCCTCTGTGGGCGGGGCCGAGGTGATCTGCTGTCAGACCTGTTCGACCTCTGACGGCTCCCTCCTGCAGGCGAGGAGGCTCTGCTGCTCCTTCAAACTGATCTGACTCCCACAAACCAAAGTTATGAATATTGAATTATAATCACGTCTGCCCTTCGCCAACCTCTGCTCTCATTTCCTGTCTGGGCTGTGCGGTGGCAGCGATCGGTGACCGTGCCAAGGCACGTGAGTCGATTTCCACAGTGTGGGAGAACAGTCTTTAAAATGTATTTGATCACTCAGCCCTGTGACCTGAGAGGTAGAGCTTCATGAGACGCTCGTGCTCGCTGCTCTCTCCTCGTCCCCCTGGTGAGTGGACGCTCCTCAGGAAGAGGCTGGTGTCAAACGCGTGGATTCACTGATCCACAGCTGATCACACGAAACACCTGTGATCAGCTGATGAGTCGAACCAGACTGAAACAGACAGAAGGGTTAACTTCTCACTGTTATACCTTATGTTCCCAATGAGTGAAGCTGGTAACACACCAACTATTAAAACACACAAACACAACTCATGACTCTGAGGCTGAAGCATCACCATGGAGCTACAGGTGACCTGTGGCTCAGAACAATGATCCACATCCTGAAGGAAGCTGAAGGTGGATGAAAGAGAACAGAGACATGTTCTCTAGAGGTCTCCACGAGCACTGCTAAAAACACACACTGTCCTTTAGACTCTTTATGATCTAACTTAGGAGGATCTAAGTTATTTCTGTTCCCTCATCGCTCAACAGAACCAGTCCACTAGGAATCAGCCCTTCACTGGTGCTGCTGGGTTTCTGAGGAAAGTCCCGACTTTTCCTGATGACACGTGTGGAATAAAGTTTCATGTGACTTGACGCAACACGTTAGTGAAGCGTGTGCTCGCAGCCGAGTGGTTGAACTGCAGAGGCGTCATCACCAGGCAACATGTGGCCCAGTTGTGTTGTTGTCGTCCACACCCTCGATTGTTCTGTGGTGGGAGTTAACCAGGGTGGTCAGGCTGCTGCTGGAGACCACCCAGCGTTACGTCTGACCTCCCCTCTCCTCCCTCCACTCCCCCACCTCCCCCACCTCCCTAGAGAGATGAGATCCAGACGTGGGGCAGTGGAGGTTGCAGTCGGTTCACATGACGGTGGAATTAGCAGCAGAGTCGCCCTCAGGGTCCAACAGGCCTGAATTAATGTGAAACTAATTATTTTAGATCAAATAGTTGTGTGACTGGATCAGGCACAAGACAGAAGTCAAGTTCATTCATGACAAGAACAGACTCAATGTTCTTCAATATGAAAAGCAAAGATACACAAATACATGACTACACATTAGTTTGAGATATGATAACATGATAATAAGAGGATATTTGTTCTTTTTTTAGTTCTGATATAAACTCTGATGAGACTATGAAGTGAATAACAGCTGATGAAACATTTACTGACTTCATATGAGTCATCAGAGTCTGAGTGTGTGTGAGTGTGTCTGTGAGTCTATGTCTGTGTGTGTCTGTGTCTGTGTCTATGTGTGTGTCTATGTCTATGTGTGTGTCTGTGTCCGAGTGTTTCTGTGTCTGTGTCTGTGTGTGTCTGTCAGTGTGTGTGTGAGTGAGGTTTCTGGACAGTCGTTAACCCTACAGGTTCCTCACACTGAAATAATAATTCAGCTGCAGTGAACAGTCCTAAAGATCAACAGGAGGCGGAGCTTCACACACACTTCTTGTTTTGTGGCTGGAAACAAACCTCGATGCAGAAGAAGCTTTCAACCAATGAGAATCAGGCAGAAATCCAAACATTATAAAATCGCAAGTGAAATAGAACAAAGATTTAAATCATGTTCTCAGCGGAGCAGGTGTGTCGGCCGCGTCCCTGAACTGAAACTCTATGAATTATGGATTCACACTAAAAGCTTGATGTTCCTCAAACGCTCCACTGACACACATCTGGTCTCTGCAGTTCTTCACCCGTTCATTACTCTCTTCATGTCACCGCGGCCTTGGACTCAGGATGAACTGAGTCGATTTGGTGGTCAAAGGTCAAAGGTCACTGTGGCCTCACAAAAACCAGAGATCTGTAACTTCAGTTACAGTTTCAGTTTCTAATGATATAGTTTTGCATCCAAAAGGTCAAAGGTCAACCTCACAGTGTAATCTTGAAGCTTCTCACTTTTCGATTGGTGACGATCTTATTTCTATATGTTTCTATGGAGACGACAGGAAAGACGAACTTTAGAAACGGCTTCACTTTCTGTGAATAAGGAAACAAACTGTGGTTTCATTATTGAGTTAGTGATCATGTATTAAACTGCTGTAAATAAATAAACTGACATCAGTGAACATCTGAGTTTATAAGTTACCCTGAGAAACTCTGCGTGAAATCATTAATTATTCTGTTTCTGTTGAATCTTCTGAGGATCTGATGAAAGTTTCTGAATCACTCACAGTTTATTTCTGTTCTGATCAGTTTTTTATTGATTTGTCAATGTTGAAAAGCTTCTGAGCAACAAACTGAAAAACATTTGGAATTAAAGCTGAAGATCAACATCTACTGACGAGTTTCACCCTGAGAATTTTAAATAATGAAAACAAGAGAGGAAACGTCTTCATTTCCTTATTTGTGTATTTATTTCCTGTGTGTTTCAGAGATCATGGGAGGTCGTTGACGCTCGACCTGCTCTTCAGTTAAAGGAAACCTATCAGACGGGTTCCAACATGGCCGCCCATCGAATCAGAGCCACCGCCAACAACAACCCTTCCCTCGCTCGCTGCAAGTCCGAGGGGACGCTGGTCGACCTCAGCGACGGCGTCTCGGAAGCTACCCTTAACGAGGTCAAAGGTCAGAGGCTGAAACTGAACATTCCTCAAACAGAAACAGAGTCGGGGTGAAAACACGTTAATGTTTTACTCACTGGTGACATCTTTCAGAATATGAAGCTTCATAACTTATTAAAGGAAAGAAACACTGTCATTGAAACGTTCAGTGTAGCAGCTAACGCTGGACCTGACCCTGTGACTCGAGTCTAGAGCAGCACAGTGACTGCACCTGAGAAAGATGCTCACCTGACAGTATTCTTTTTGTCCCCAGTGCCTTCTCCCAGTGCCTTACGACTGGACGCCACCGCCTCCTTCGGGGCCGCCAGGGAAGTGGTTGCCATAAAGGACTACTGCCCATCCAGCTTCACCACCCTGAAGTTCTCTAAAGGCGACCGCCTCTACGTCCTGGACTCGTCGGGGGCCGAGTGGTGGTACGCCCACAACAACACGGAGATGGGCTACATTCCTGCTGCTTACGTGGAACCCATCAACTACAGGGACTCGTCCTTCAGCGACAGTGGGATGATTGACACTGTGGGAGATTTTAACGAGGAGGCGGCCAAAGAACTGAACCTGCTGGGAGAGTGGTCCGGGGTGATCCTGAAACCCACCACCTTCCAAAATGGAAATCCTTTTGCAGCAACTCATACCTCTACGAACCCTTTCCTGAACGGAGGCCCTCAGAGTTCACTGGATCAGAACAGTAATGAGAAGTCAGTGGACCTTCTTCTGTTTGACTCACTCGCTCCATCAGTGCCCAACTCCACCGGCATCACTGCTGACATCACTGGTTTTGGCAGTGGTGTGTTTAACTCCAACCCACTCAGTCCCACTGGGGGCTTCGGGCAAACGTTGCGCAGGGACAACCCGTTCTTTCGAAGCAAGCGGTCCCACAGTCTGTCTGAGCTGTCCGTCCTGCAGGCTCAGTCCGACTCCCCTCAGGTCTCTGGGGGTTTCTTCGGAGGCCTCAAAGCTCCAGCGCCGGAGCAGTTCCAGAGCCGGGAGGATTTCAGGACAGCGTGGCTCACCCACCGCAAGTTGGCCAGGTCCTGCCATGACTTGGACTCACTGGGTCAGAGCCCAGGCTGGGGCCAAACGCAGCCGGTGGAAACCAGCATCGTCTGTCGCCTGGACAGCTCAGGAGGCGCCGTCCAGCTTCCAGACACCAACATCAGCATCCACATCCCCGAGGGCCACGTGGCCCCTGGGGACACTCAGCAGATCTCAATCAAAGCTCTGCTCGACCCGCCGCTGGAGCTGAACACCGACCGCTGCACCACCGTCAGCCCGGTGGTGGAGATCAAACTCAGCAACATGGAGACCAAAACCACCGTCACCCTGGAGATGAAGGTTTCCGTCGTGGTGAAGATGGAGAGCAGGCCGACCACAGAGGTCTTGTGCGTCAGGAGCGATTGTAAAGAGGGACCTTACTCTGCCATTCCTCAGGCCTACCTGTACGGGGACACAGTTCAGGTGTGTCTCGACAACCTGGAGCCGAGCATGTACGTGTGCGTTGTGGCTCAGTCCCAGTGTGTGACGCCTGACTCCACGGTGTGGGAGCATGTGGTAAAGAAGATCACCTTAGGAGTGTACGGCCCCAAACATATTCACCCGTCCTTCAAAACAGTCGTAGCCATGTTCGGTCATGATTGTGCCCCAAAGTCACTGTTGGTGAGCGACGCCGGGAAGCAGGCGCAGGCTGCCCCCCCCGTGGCGCTGCAGCTCTGGGGTAAACACCAGTTTGTCTTGTCCAGACCGCAGGACCTCCGCGTGGGCGTTTACTCCAACATGGCCAACTACGAGGTAAAGGCCGGTGATCAGGCCAGAGTGGTCCGGGGCTTCCAGGTCAAACTGGGCAAAGTCAGCAGGCTCGTCTATATCATCGCTTCACGCGACAGTGAAGAAGTCTCTGACTTCACCTTAAGAATCCAGGTCAAAGACGACCAAGATTGTATCCTGGGTCAGTTTTGTGTCCAGACGCCGACTCCGCCACCCAAAGCAGGTCCAAAGACGTCAGTGCAGCGGCGCTTCCTGAAGAAGAAGGAAGTCGGAAAGATTCTTTTGTCTCCTCTTGCTGTTGCCACCAAATACCCGGTTTTCCAGGACAGGAGAATTAACAACGTGAAGTTTGGAAAATTAATCAAAACTGTGATCCGACAAACTAAGAACCAGTACCTGCTGGAGTACAAGAAAGGAGACTTTGTGGCTCTGTTGAGTGAAGAGAAGATCAAGCTGAAGGGTCAGCTGTGGACAAAAGAATGGTACATTGGATATTATCAGGGCCGAACAGGGTTCGTCCACGCAAAGAACGTGTTAGTGGTTGGCAAAGTGAAACCCATTTACTTCAGTGGGCCAGATCTCACCACCGCAATACTGCTGGAGCAAACACTGAAGCCCTGCAAGTTCCTCACCTACATCTACGCCTCTGTGAGAACTATACTCATGGAGAATATCGGCAACTGGCGAGCGTTCGCAGACGCACTCGGATATGTCAACCTGCCGCTGACACACTTCTGCCGTGCGGAGCTGGACAGCGAACCTGAGCGAGTGGCGTCGGTGCTGGAGAAGCTGAAGGAGGACTGCAACAACACAGAGTGCAAAGAGAGGAAGTCCTTCCAGAAGGAGCTCCTGATGGTAAGTCTCGGCCGTGCCGTCCTTCCCCTGCTGCACTGGCCTCGTGTTTCCTCCTGTTTCCTCCTGGAAGGAGGTTCTTTCTCTTCCTCCTCTCCCTGGTTATCTGCTCCCAGCTGCTCTGGGCTCTGGTCTTTAGGCTGAGGTCCAGTGGAGGACTCTGCAGGGAGTGCAGTCGATAACTGTTGTGTAGGCAGCCCAGTACTTCGTCCTCTGTGGGCTCCAGAGTTAGTGTGCAGTTTGTTTACTCCGGGCTGGTCTGATAACTCTCTGACTCAATGTGCACATGAATCAAAGGCGGCAGTGAAGCAGCTTCATTAATTAAATTGATAATTCAAAGTTGTTCTAGAGCTGAGACATTATTCTTGTCTGGAAAGTAGGAGGAAGTGGAGACACGTCGTTATTTACAGTTTATGGGCTGAACACAAACTTCTGAATCCGAACTGGACGTTAAACACACTTTACTCCGAGTAGGAAGTCTGTGTGAAGTCGGATTCAGAGGATTTGTTAACACGTTAAAGGCAGATAATGACATTAATCCAGTTTTTACTGGTGAGTCTAAAAAAAGACATCACCAAATTTGTTTGAAAACATCTAATTTGTCATCAGTTAACTTTTACTTCACAAAACTAAAATTCCAAATTAAAACTTCAGTCAAATCGATCCCTGTAGTGGCTGATGTCTGCTGATCGTCTCTCAGTCTGGAGGTTTCCCTTCTGCTGAGCTGCTCCTTCACTTTGTTCCTCCGTCAGAATAAATCCCTCTGAGTCTCGGTCGGAGGTCGTGGACGTACGACAGCTGACGTTTCACGGAGCAGGAACTCTGTAATTTACGTGAGGTTGTAAACACCAGTTAGAACCATTTATAGAAAGCATGAAAAAGAACATAATAAAAGGTGGTGACTGAAAATATGTCCCGGGAGTCAGGCTGTACAATTCATCTCTGAATATAGATCTGTTTTTAAGTTGCTCGTGTCAGGATCTCAAACTGCAGCTCGCTGAGCCTCTTTGTCGAGCTGAAACAAACGTTGTGTTTGTGCCACGTTCAAACATCTGAGGTTCGTCCTCTGAGGACGTCGACACGTGTGCAGGCCTCGGAGCAGCGTCAGATCAAATCCTTATCTGCTGCTCTTGTGTCACAGCTTCTTCAGGATGTGTGTGGTGTGACATGGACGGAGGAGTATTTTAAGAAGAGAGAACCAGATGCAAAGCTCCGTGGTCTGACTCCACTCGGCTCTGACTCCACTCGGCTCTGACTCCACTCGGCTCTGACTCCACTCGGCTCTGACTCCACTCGGCTCTGAGCGCTGGTGGAGAACGAGTCCGTCAGCTGTGACGGTTATTTATAGAACTAATGTAGAACTTTCTCCATTTAACTGTTTCTCATGTGTTTGAGTTTAATACGATAAAAATGAACTGAGATACAGATAAAAACATCCTGTACTGAGCTCAGTGTGTTTCATATGTTCCATCATATAAACACACTGATATGTGAAAACACACAACTTCACTTTATATGTTCCATCATATAAACACACTGAAATGTTTAAACACACAACACCATCAGAGAGAGGAACACACACAACAAACACACACAACACAACTCAATGTGTCTGGAGTGCGTCTTTGTGTTGCAGGCGTCAGTGTGTGATGAAAGGATCCAGGTTGTGTTTGTTGTGAGTCTTTGTGTTGTTGCATCTCAGTCTACAGATGTTTCCTGCTTCATTGTTCAGTTTGAAACAGAAGCTTCAGGCGTCGACCTGCAGGCGCCTCCAGACGACCTCCACTTCCCACAATCCTCCTTGATTCAGACCCACACACGTGCTCATGCCTGACCTGAGTCCGAGTCACAGGTGATCTCTGCTACACAACCGACGAGGTGGAGGAGACCAAAACACGGAGATAAAAGAAAGGAAACTTATCTATAAGATAAAAATGTTTTCATATTCAAACTCGACTCTGCTTGTGTTCGTGCTCTGCGTCACTATCCAGAGCTCGTGGCCACAGGTTCATGCGTAGATCAGCTGGTACAACGATCCGGTTCGATGCTCGTACCGCAGCAACCCGCCCAAACTCGTGAACCACTTTATAGTTGTGTCATTTATCCACACTCCTGTAGTTCGGTGTGAGTTCTTCTGGTTTGACTGAGGAGAAAGCTCCAGGGAAAACCTCCTCCTCCTCCTCCTCATCCTCCTCCTCCTCTGCTGCAGCTGGAGCAGATTCCATAAAGTCCTGAGGCCTGAGATCACAGAGGTGGAACCTTTGTCTGTCGGTGTTTTAAGTGGATACTGGTTTCAGAGCTCTGGCTCAGTCCTGAATCACTGCTTTGAGATCAGTCTGGGAATAACAACAACATCCTATTTCTGGTGAGGACTCTGCTGAGCCTCATTTTGGGCCATTAGCTACAAGCTTTTCCCCTTTTTGTGCACAATATTTTTTTCCCACAATCCCAGACTTCCTTCCTCTTTCTTCCCCTCACTTCCTCTTGTCCTCCCGCCGCTGGGTGTGGCAGCGCTGCTTCTGGAAGAATCCACAGATCGCTCCCCGGAGGTTTGGCCTCGTTTTTGAATCTGCTTTATATTTTAGTTTCTGAGTCAGTTAATTAAGATGTAAGAGAGTTAATATCTGGGGTAATAAGTCAGGTTTCAATATTATGTAGATAGATCATTTAATTATAGTGATATTACAGATTGTGTTTTTTATGCAGAGGTTTTATCTGCTCAGGAACATCTGTGACTTCAGGGTGAACCAGAAAACTCTGGTTCAACTCGAATCTGGTTGAAAGAATCAAGTCTTTCAAATGGTCGATGTTACGTGTGAAGCAAACCTGTCGTGAGCGATTCATACAATGAGCTCCATTATAGGGAAACCACAGATGCAGATCAGGACATGTTGATCCGACCTTTACACAGAACTACTTCCCTCTCTGTGTTTGTGTCAGTGCAATGAAATGGTTAAGTTGTTAATGAACTGTTCTGTAACTGATCTGTGATCAGCTCCAAGCTCTGACACTATTTGATCTTCTGTAATCTGTGCTGTTGTTTTTGGTCAGAGACAAGTCTCCACATTGTGGACAAGTTTAATTTGAACTAATCTGCTTCACCATCTTCACTTTGAGGTTGAACACGAGAGAAAGGGATGAAAGTGTGAAGCCAGAGTGCGGCTGAGATGAAGAAGAGAGGCTGCGAGTGGGGGAGCTGGAGGAAGTGGGATGGAAAATGAAGATGGGATAGAAAATTAATAAAGAGGAGATTGAGAGTCAGTTCTGTGGCTGAGAGGAAAATTAGAGGCAGGATGACAGAAATAACATCATTTATCAGAAACCTCTGCTGGTCACACACAGGGTTCAGTGTGTGTGTGTGTGTGCGTGTTTGTGTGTGTGTGTGTGTGTGTGTGTGTGAGCGTTTGTGCTTGTGAGATATGATTTAAACCCTTTTTCGCTCCCACATCCACGTTATCTCTGAAATTATGTCGACAAGAATTTTCCCCACATTTTGAGAAGCAGATGATTTATGCAGCGGGGGAGGACACACACACACACACACACACACACACCCACACACACACACACACACACACACACACACACTTCGACATAGACCAGCTGACCTTTTGGAAAAACCCAGCACAGCTTTAAATCCCTGTCACAGAGTTTTGTTGTTGTGCGTTCAGAGTCTTCTGCTGTTGTGTAATTATTAGTTTAACTTCAGATAAAACTTTACAACTGAGATTTACAGCAGCCAGAAAGTTTCCAACCAGGGAGACGAGCCAAGAAGAGAGAGTGCAGAGCCGTTTTCCTTTCGGGGACATTTTTCCCATCATGCCTTGCATGGGGAGATGGAGCGTTGTGCGTCTGTTTATATTTAGGTTGTGTTGTAACCATGAAGACGCCCTGTTCATGTTTATCTTGTGTCAAGATGTTTGTTTGACACTGTCAGTCCCACTTCACCCTGTCCTACAAAAACACAACACATTGTTACCCAGAAGCTCTCCTGTCCGACCCAGACAGGAAGTGAGGTCAGGGGTTGTGTCGCGGACTTCCTGTGGCTCTTATCAGGTGAGGAAGCAGCTCATGTCACTGAGTTTGTCTAAAGTGAACCGACGACGGTCATGTGGCATCAGCAGGCGTCTGATTGGTCCTCTGGTCTCTTCTCAGAGTGAGAGAGGCTGCTGGAGCATGACATCTGCATTCCTCAGCCCCCCCCCTCCCCATCCTCAACCATCCTCCTCACCCCACCCCCTCCCCCCCTCCTCCCCCCCTTCATATCCTGTAGCTCCACACATTCCTACACGTGAGACTGAAGAGATTTAAATTCACCTTCACTCTGTGTGCCTGTGTGTGTGTGTGTGTGTGTGAATGTGTGTGTATGTGTGTGTGTGCACGCATGTGTTGTTCTAATGCGACATGGACCACTTTGTTGAGTTTGGATCTTTGAACTTATAAACTCTTTGTGGTGTTGAATATGTCCGTCCGTGTCCCACATCAGTATTATCATGTCCCCTCTGACGTGCAGCAGATGTTTCTCAGAGTCTCTCAGAGTCAGTCGGGTCGGACCTGGTGGAGACAGAGGGGCTGATGGGTAGTGGGGCTCCTGTCCAGGCAGTTGATCCCAAACAAACAGGAGGAACATGTATCTTCATGTAGAGCTGCACATCACAGTCTGAGCACGGAGACGATGTTCACGTGTCCGAACGGGTCCGACATTTTATTCATGGTGACGCGCTCTCTGGCGCCCCCTGCTGTTCCTCACCTGACGCCTCTGATGCCCTCAGCTTCCATCCCGTCGAGTCGCGTTCTGGCTGCGTCTCGTCTCCTTCGTCTTCTGCTCTGTTTGGTCAGCAAGTATTTTCCTGCCGTCACTTCAGAAGTGACGTGAATTCTGTCGAAGCAGCACGAGGTTCTTATTTCTGTTTCCACCAGAAAGCATCTGAAAAATGCACAAAGCTGAGATTTGCAGAGGGATTGGAAACGGTGGAAAATAACAGCGGATCAAGAGCGATGTTTGAGACCTGGAGATGTTTGAGACCTGGAGATGTTTGAGACCTGGAGATGTTTGAGACCTGGAGATGTTTGAGACCTGGAGATGTTTGAGACCTGGAGATGTTTGAGACCTGGAGATGTTTGAGACCTGGAGATGTTTGAGACCTGGAGATGTTTGAGACCTGGAGATGTTTGAGACCTGGAGATGTTTGAGACCTGGAGATGTTTGTTGGTCACTTGTGTGACTTCAGCTTCTGACTCTTGATTCACACTCACAGAGAAGATGTCTGAGTTTGAGTGAGTGAGTTTGTGATCAAATCAAACCTCAGGTCTTATGATGGTTTTGAACTCATGTCTCCTGAATCTGAAGCTCCACCTGGCTCCGTCACCTCAGGCTGAACTCTGCTCTCTTCTCCCCAGGCTCTGTTGAAGATGGACTGTCAGGGTCTCGTGGCTCGACTCGTCATGGACTTTGTTCTCCTGACCACGGCCGTGGAGCTGGCCGGGCGCTGGAGGGAGGTGGCCGAGAAGCTGGCTAAGGTTTCACGTCAGCAGATGGACGCTTACGAGGCGCCGCACCGGGACAAGAACGGGGTGGTGGACAGTGAGGTGTGCAGGAGTCAGTTACTACGTATGAACAAGGGGAGGAAGTCAAATCACAGGAGCAACACACAGACACACAAGTTTCCTCAGACGTGTGAATACAATGTTTGAGCCACACTTTAAGTTGTGTGTTTAGAAACATTAAAACAAGGTCAAAGGGCATGAATCCAGTTTAAAATAAGATTAAAAGAATTATACAAATATTGAGGATTGTAAAAATGAACCTGCAGATATTTAACTGTTTGACTGATTTAAGTTTGGTTGATGTTGTTGAAGTCCGTCATGTGACCTCTCTCTCTCTGTCCTCAGGCCATGTGGAAGCCGGCCTACGACTTCCTGGTCACGTGGGCGGCTCAGATCGGCGACAGCTACAGGGACGTGATCCAGGAGCTGCACTTGGGCCTGGACAAGATGAAGAACCCCATCACCAAACGCTGGAAGCACCTGACGGGCACGCTCATCCTGGTCAACTGCCTGGACGCCCTGCGGAGCTCCGCCTTCAGCCCTGACGCTCAGGAGGACTGCGCCATCTGAGCTCCGGTCCCTCGCAGTGTCAAACGCTGCTCACCAGCTTGAACGCCACTGCTGCTGTCGCTAGAGACGTGAGGGTCCTGCAGCGCTGCCTTCAGCTCCTCGTGCCCGGGGGGGGGGGGGGGCGTCAATGACCCACGTCTCCGCCACGCGACACGCCGCCGTGTGGACCTCACTGAATTCACAAAGACTCTTTTAATAGTTCCTGTCGTGCATAGCTCTGTATTTTTATACTCTTATTGCGACACAGCATTTTTTAAAGCAACACTTTGAACCCTTTGGTCTGTAGCTGTGGATCGAACGCCAAGAAAAGACTCTTTTTCCAGAAAAGACTCTTTTAGATATCGTGGTCACATGTGTCAAATCTCTTCTATTTATTTATTCATCAAAGAGGGAAGTGAGCTCTTCTCCTCGTCTTCAGGTTCTCTCTCTGTGGTCGGATCCCCGTCAGTCTATCAGGATCATTTATAAAACATCCACCTTTAGTCAAAGTGCCCACCTGCGCTGAGAAATCACTTCCATTCAGTTCTGTTAGAGAAAGTGAGTCAACCTCAGATTTTGATTATGATGAATCATCTCTGGTTCCAGATTCTCTAACATGAGAAATCACAGCTTTTTTATTTCACATCATGAGAAATAGAAAATCTTCAAATCATCCCAACCAGGAATCTGAAAACGTAATTTTAACATTTTGTGAAAAACTGACTTTGTAAACAAAGATCTCAACTCAAGGATCCACCTCCTCACTGGAGATCAGATTCTCCCTCAGCAGCCGGAGTCGTCTGTTTAATAAGAACTGTCTCAATAACAGAGTTCAGCTCTTTGTGGACTGGAACCTGCAGAAAGAGGATTTGGTCTCAGGTCGCTGGGTCTGGACCTGAGAGCTGCGTCCAGGTGCCTGTTGAACTGTCTCTGGTTCAGTGTCTCAGGAAGTCTCCGAATAGGAAAGTGGTCCGAGCGCTCAGTAGATCCACAGTGACTCAGCAGATCTCCTCACCTCATCTGTGGCAAAGTGAGTCCGCGGACCCTGAGTTGAGATCTCACTTCATCTGCTGAATATTGTTTCTGATCTATTAAAATGATTATTTCCAGTTGTACCTGAACCCTCAGTGCCGTCTGTTTCCTGTTGAGATCTGTTGTGACTTCACTGTGTGTCGAAGCTTCTGGTTCAGGTCCGTGCTGCTTCCTGTAGAACGAGGTACAAAGAGCCAGTGGTGGTTTGAAAACCTTTGTGGAAAAGACTCTAAATAAAATGTAAATATTTCTACACACCATGTTGTAGCTGCCGTGATGATTTCAGTGTTAAAGCTCCGACACAGAGTCTCAGTCTCTTTCTTCTCTGGAGCAGACGGGTCTGAAAACACATCATCTGTGAGTGTGTGCAGCGGAAACGTGGTACGGCATCAAACTGCGTCAAGTCCATGTTCGACTGTGTCTCTGAGCAGCAGAGGTCACAGATTTACTATGGAACACAAGCATGATGGGTAATTAATGACCAATCAAAAGTTTTTTATTTAAGATCTTATATGATAAATGAGGAGCTGTCGTTAACAATCTTTAGCTTTAAATTTAGAAAACAATTCTCACCGATCATTATATAGTAAGTTCACCCTTTATAGTGCACTCCTTGTTTCCCACAATGCATTGTGAGAAGCAGTGTCACTGAGCACCGTCCCATCATGCATCGTGCTGGTGGTGGAGAGACGAGAGGAGAGAGAGCAGGTGCAACACACAACCTGTCGTCATCATAACACAAACTGAGTTCATTTCTACATTTACACAGTCTTTCAACATTTTGACTAAAAATATGAATAAGTTTAAAATTCATTGTGGGGTTTTTCACAGGTGTTGTTAACAGAGTTTTCACAGCAAAGCAGGAAAAGTAAATATAAGAATCAGTCCAGATGCAATGTGACCAGGAGACGACCTCGATGAACAAGGTCGTGTTCACATGAGATGAAGAAATATAGAGCAGCTGTAATATGACAATAAACAATAAAGTCAAACACGTGACGTTTAAAATAAAGTGATAATAATACAATATGATAAATAAATATAAAGCAGTTCTGAGACAGCAGTGTTTACTGTAGCGCCTCCTTCAGGACGGAGAGGAACAAAATGGCGAACAATTCCCATAGAACAAGACTTTCATCATTTAGCCACAGTTATAACAAATATATTGAAATATGGATCCTGCGTCTGATGATGATGATGATGCACGAGAATATGAACACAAAGTTGTAACATCGATGTAACTCTGGAAACAGGAACTTCTGAGCAGCATCTATAGAGTAATGGTTATAACTTATAATACTTCATAAAACCGAACACATTCAATCTTTCTGTGTTGATTAAATGCTGTAAACACATAAACACAAGCTGTTTATATACATTTCAACACATCTGGACTCACATGAACACAACAGGACACACACAAGGGTTTACCTTCCACCTCGAGTTAAGATGGCCGCCACACACATGTTTAAGAGCTACTGAGAGGTAAACACCAGGAAACATGAATAGATCATACAGGTGTTAGCATTAGCATTAGCACACACTCCGTAGGGCTGTGTAATACAGAGTTGTGTTGAAGGCTTCATTAGTTTCGAGTTATTTATGATTATTCCTGCTTTTTAAATCTGTCAGTTGTTGATTCAGTGTGAAACAAAGACACAAAATGGCGTCGCTGCTCGTTTCATTTCACTAACAAGCTAACAAGGATCACTGAGACTACTCGGACTTCAGTGCACGTCTGAAATATTGTGCGACTTTCTGTCCGAACGCATCTGAGACTGAGAGGAAAGTCTGATCTGAACAGGAAGTCAGTTTGTTGTGTTTGAATGTTTTATCAGATTACAACACAACACAAAAAGTTGTAGAAAACACCCGAAGCCAAACATTCAGAAGTCTGTGTCCTGTGAGACAGGACCAGTCCTAAATCTATGGGGCCAGTTACAGGTCTGCAGTGGGGGGCAGGGGCTGGAGACCTGCTTCTGTACTTTGGTGATTGGGAGGACTTCTAAACAAGATTTATCTGTTAACTGGTTTTCTCCCCTCGCTCCCTCGCTCTCTGTGCCGTCGGGGCGAGAGCACCTTAATTAAATCCACAGATTAATGGAGGAGAAGAAAGGAGCAGTGGACTTCCCTCCGGCGGAGTTGTGGCTGACATGCTTCAGATCCCAGCCTGCAGCCCCCCCCGGGGGCCGGGCTCCCCGAGCAGCTTGGAATCCAGGATAATCTGAAGAAAGAGGAGACTCTGGAGGCCGCTCATTCAACATGGTGACGGCCCGTTGTCCTGCTCCACCAGCCCCACAGCAGTCACCTGGCTCAGGGTCAAATACTGGTTCTGTAAATCAGATGTGAGAAGCTTCGTTAAAGACAGAAGTTACAAACTTCCATGTTTCCAGTGTTGAATCCAGTGGTTGTGTAAACAGCTCATTGTTCTAAAGGAGGAAGTCTTCACCTCTCTGACTTCCTCTCTCCTCACTGAGAGAAGTGTTTCCATGAAGCTGATTCTAAATGCAGCCTTCTGTGGTGAGTGGGTGTGAAGCAGGAAATCAAAGTTCAGAGCTGCAGAGAAACAGGAACAGCTCTTCTCCATCTTCAATCAGACACTCGACTGGTGGTTCCTCAGAATTACAGACATCTGTTGGTCCTTCCCACCAGTAAATAATGATTATTATTGTAATGATCACGTTTTGCAGCTTGTTTAATTAAAGGGACATATTATGAAAATTCCATTTATGTAGTGCTTCTACACGTTAATTAGGTATCTGTCATGTCGACCGTCCCAAAAACAACTCCCGTGATTTGTTGTGGTTCCTCTATTTCAGAAACGATACGCTAGAGTGCGTCCAATGGGATTAGACCAACATAAACGTCATAGTCACACCATGCCCATGTAGGGAGTCTCGCTACATGGCCTTGGACGAGCGAGCTAACGCTAACCAGGCTCCTAATCTGAGGAGGGCTGTTTTAAATGATCCTTGTGATATTTTGACCAAAACATGTTACAGACATTTCATTAAGACCCCAAGGAGCCATATTAACATATAATATGTCCCTTTATATTGTACGATGAAGACATGACTGTGACATTCTGCTGAGTCATTGTATTGATGGTTCATGTCTGTGCAGCCGGTGGAGTCGAGGACAGACACAGGACATCAGTGTCTCCAGTTACAGTCGGTTGTCATGTCAAGTGTCTATATGTTAATATTCACTTTGGCAGGAGATGACACCAAATCCATTTTCTGATGCAAATGAGTGATTCTCCACCGACGTGGAACCTCCTGATGCGTCTTCAGCTTTTTACTGAACCATGTTTCCTTCAGGTGATTGTAAACCAGGCGATGAGAGAATCCAGTCTCGCTCACTTGATGGTTGTGCTGGTTTTCTTTCCCCCTCGCAGAGCGACGGCTGCTCTGTCAACACCAGCGACCAGATGTCAGTTAACCTGCAGCTGAGGCTCCGGCAGGAAGCGGCTCGGTGTAATGCGAATCATTTTGTGTCAGCGTGCTGTCATTTCACCGCTGAGGGAAAGGTCACCGGCCGGGTCAACCACTCAGCCCCCGATCCTCCTTCTGCTTAATGGAACCACTTTCCTTTGTCCCAAAAATGTGGCTCTGAAAAATCTGACTTTCTCCTGCTCCTGCTCCTCAGAGGTGAGTTTTTAATGAGTTCCAGGGAAATCGTTTCTCGTCTGAAACTCATTTCCACTTGTTAATGCTGCTTCGGCTGAAGTGAGCGGAGGAGCCAGTGAGGAGGAACCTCTTGTGTGTCCTGGAGGTTGAGCTGTGACGGAGCTCAGAGCTGATCTGAGTCATGCTCAGTTATCACTGCGAATATCTGCCTCTTGCTTCTCTATGGTCTTTCTATCTCTGTATTTTGGATCAATATGTCGTTTGTTTATTTTGCAAAATAAGATAAAAAAACTTTTTTTATTTGAGTTCTTTATCATTTATTCTTTATGGATGAGCAGAAGCGTTCAGTTGAGGTTGGACAGAATCTAGAGACGTGAGGATTGAGGATCTCCAGTGAAGGACCAGAGGAGACGAGTGGATGTAGGTGAGAGGTTCAGCTGTGATGAGACGTCCACAGAGATTCATGAGAGTGAATCAGTGGTGAGGTCACTTCCTGTGGACGAGTCGCTCACAGCTTCACCTCTCTGGCCTCCTTCAGCTGCTGCTTTGGGTTTATAGCAGATTTCTCTCAGATAAACTCGCTGCATGTTTCTCTCCAGTTTATCTTGTGAAGGTGAGAAATGAATTGAGACGTTTGTGTTGTCACGAGTGAACAGTGGGACTCTGATGTCCAGTTGGACCTGTCCATCATATACGTTGGACTGTATTACTCAGTGTAACGTCTCAGCACCAGGCTCCACAGGCTGAAGCTGCTCATACAGAAACTCATCTGGAGCTGATGTCTCTCAGATGGAGGGACATGTGTTGATCCTGAGGGAAAGTGAAGAAGGACCCAGCTGAGCAGAGCTCGACTGACTGATGAAGGTTGAAGACCTTTTTACATTTACATTTATATTCCCTCACCTCTTTAAACTGGGTGGAGTATTCTGTAGGGTTCAGGTTCACCTCATACTGGTGCAGGTTGGACTGGTTCCGCTGCTGAATGGACCAGTTCAATACGATACCGTTGTTAAATTAATGTTTAAAATAGTTCTGGTGCCAAAACTTTTATTTAAAAAGTAGAACATGATGGTTGAGGCCCACATTCATTACAACAAGTAAAACCTGTACTTGACCTAAATATACAAATATAGGCAAGTACAACACTTTAAAATCATAACTCACATAATGATTCAAACCTAATGTAACAAACTGATGAACAGTTTAGGTTTATTATATTGTAAACTACTCTAAAGCTTTTCATTCTGGACTTTAGCTACTAGCTAACTGTGAGCTAACGTGAAGAGCTCGGAGATGTCTCCAGAGTTTCTGTTAACTGGACTCGGTGATGTTCACGTTCTCTCTGAAGTCAGATGTGAATCACGTGTTCTTCCCGGTCGGTCTCAGGTCATGTGACGTGTCGTCGGCTGCAGGACGAACATGAGCCGACATGTTTCCACCACAGGGGGGCGTGTCTCTGCTGACGTGAGAGGACAGAAGCTCGTTTGTTCTCTGAGCAGCTCTTTGATGAGAAGGTGAGTGTCATCGAAACCTGGCCTCGCTCTGTGTGCTCAGGCAGACCCCCCCCCCCATACTGAGTGTGTGTTTGTGTGTGTGTGTGTGTGTGTGAGAGAGATAAGATGCTCTAATAAACATGAGAGCTAAAGGAAAGAGACGCTCTGTGACCAGCTCTATGTTGACATGCACACGCGTGTAGACTCATGATCTGAACCTTGGACTGTAAATAAACATGGAGGACACGCTCTCATTTGGACGATGAAGACAACAACTCCCATGATCCCCCACTGCTCCCCAACGTCAACATGCTAGATGTTGTTTTGATCGATGGACCCCTAGTGGCTGAATTCACTTATTGTTCTTATTTCATTTCTTATTTTATTTTCAAGTCACCGAGATGTGAGCGAGGGACCAGATGGACCAGGCTCCTCCCCCTCTGTCCCCTCCAGGTCCTTTAAATCAGTCCATGCAGAGTTAACTTCATTTTAGTTCTGGCAGGATTCAAGCTTTAGAAATGTTGGTGAGAATCTGAGTCTGAACAGAGAAGAGAGTGTTTCAGAGAGATTGATTCTGTCTGTGGAGGGGGGGGGGGGGTCACAGAGAACATTGATTGGTGACTCGTTGTGTCATCACTCGCTGGTCTGAGACCAGGGGTTTGGACCTTAGTTGGACTTCCAGGGATAAGCTGTGGAGAACAGGTTGTGAAGGTGAACGTGGAACGAGGCCAGACGCTGCTCCAGCCTCCAGATGGAAACCAGCACATTGCACAGAACCAGTGAGTGGAGCTGAGCTTCCCTCCACAACACAAAGAGCTCAGTGGGGGACGGGAGCTGTCTGTCTCCTAGGACACGTCCGAGCCCGGCCTGGTTGAGGAGGAGGGTTCCTGAGACGAGGACATTTCATCAGCGTCTTTAATCAGCTGAGAGCAACAGAGAGGAACATTTCACACTCAATCCGGACTTGTTTATTAAACCCCCCCCGGTCTCTTTTCATTGTGCTGCTGCTTCCTGTTCCTGTGTTGACAGCACCTGAGCTCCTCAGCTGCTCTGGGCTCAGTGTGGAGGTTAGAAACACGTTGTTATAGAACCACAAACAGAAGCTGAACTGAAACTGATCGTCTCAC
This sequence comes from Platichthys flesus, assembly GCF_949316205.1. Classification (NCBI taxonomy): domain Eukaryota; kingdom Metazoa; phylum Chordata; class Actinopteri; order Pleuronectiformes; family Pleuronectidae; genus Platichthys; species Platichthys flesus. Next base: position 1,013,420 of record NC_084957.1, on the reverse strand, counting down.
TTCACTAAGACTCTGTCTCTGTCTGAGGGACCTGCAGGTGTATTCTGGACTCTTCTTCTTCACCTTCTCTTCAGTCATGATGAAGAGTTATTCTGACTCTGATATCCAGACATGTTGGACTTGATATAGATTTGGTCTTAAAGTCTGAGATTTAAGTTGAAATCCTATATTTTCTAGTGTAAAGTAAAGTTGATGAGTCGACTCCGTCCAGCTCTTCAGAGGGAGGTTCCCCGAGGCCTGGTGTTTTGAGATGAGGACAAGTGGCTGAATAATAACTAATATCCCCCCCTCCCCCCCCCCCCCCGAGTCGGTCAATACGATCCATTTCAGTAAACATCCAGCAGGCACAGGCTGTGTGATGAAGACGAGCTGCTGCAGGAGGCAGGACGACCACAGCTCCCCAGTAAACACTGGTGCCATGGCAACCCCCGAGCCCGGCATGCAGGTCTCCATGGCAACCTTTGTGTGTTTGTGTTTGTGCACGGAGACGGTGTGATGGTGAGGGAGAGGAGGAGAGAGGAGGAAGATTGAAACACATCAGGACAAATGAGTGTCAGAAGAGCAGTAAACAGAAAACAGGTTTAGAGCTTCACAGCTTCCCGCAGCGTTCAGGAGAGAAGCGCTGTGGGAGCTGAGTGGAAACCAGTTCAAACCAGTACTGGAGACACAACAGAGGAAATCAAATGCATGGAATCAGGAGAAATTACCAGCTACACTTCATATGACTGTGAATCTTCACAATCACTCAGAGTCTATGGAAAGAAAACCAACACATTGTGTTTCCTTATAACAATCTGTGTTTGGATCTGAAGCCTGATGTGTGTTTATTCCTCTGAGCTGTCGACACACACACACACACACACACACACACACACACACACACACACACACACAGCTTCCTCCTCTGCTGACACCTGCAGCGTTTCATTTTTCAATCACCATTTGTCATTTGCATCCAACAGGAGGTTTTAATGAGCGGCGCTCACTGCTGTGTGTGTGTGTGTGTGTGTGTGTGTGTGTGTGTGTGTGTGTGTGTGTGTGTGTGTCCTCTGCGTGCACAAGGTTCTGCAGAAACATTCAGTGAAGTTCCGGCTGCAGCAGCAGTGACTTGACTCAGCGGAGTCGACTCAAACTGACCTCTAGTTTCTTCATGGAGGTGAAGAAGTCCTGGTGTGTGCTGCAGCAGGAGTTCAACATGTCAACACAAAATACACACAACTGCTCAGAGCTGGAACACAGGATCTGTGTCACTTTCCAACTGGATCATGTGTTTGCATCATAAGATATTTAGTTAATATCTCAGATCTCATGGAAAACAAACCACGAACAAGTCGTCCTGCAGGAGACAGAAAGAGTTTCTTTATACAGCAACTGACTGTATGAACACATCTTGTGTGTTGGTCGCACAAAGCTCAGGGACGACAACACGTGGATGAACCAGCGCTGCACCAGGTTCTCCAGAGGTTCCAGTGTGGGTGGAGTGGACTCTTCCTGGAGCCTCGTCTGTTTGACATCTTTTCATCTCCTGGAGCTCAGGTCATGAAACTCTCGTTCGGATTCTCCGTCTGCTGGCTGCCGAGGAGGGAGGTGGTGGAGGAGTGGTGGAGGAGTGATGGAGGAGTGGTGGAGGAGTGGTGGAGGAGTGATGGAGGAGTGATGGAGGAGTGGACTCTTCCTGGAGCCTCGTCTGTTTGACATCTTTTCATCTCCTGGAGCTCAGGTCATGAAACTCTCGTTCTGATTCTCCGTCTGCTGGCTGCCGAGGAGGGAGGTGGTGGAGGAGTGATGGAGGAGTGGTGGAGGAGTGGTGGAGGAGGGATGGAGGAGTGGTGGAGGAGTGGTGGAGGAGTGGTGGAGGAGTGATGGAGGAGTGATGGTTGAGTGATGGTTGAGTGTTGGAGGAGTGATGGAGGAGGGATGGAGGAGTGATGGAGGAGTGATGGAGGAGGGGTGGAGGAGTGATGGAGGAGTGGTGGAGGAGTGGTGGAGGAGTGATGGAGGAGTGGTGGAGGAGTGGTGGAGGAGTGATGGAGGAGGGATGGAGGAGTGATGGTTGAGTGTTGGAGGAGTGATGGAGGAGGGATGGAGGAGTGATGGAGGAGTGATGGAGGAGGGGTGGAGGAGTGATGGAGGAGTGGTGGAGGAGTGGTGGAGGAGTGGTGGAGAAGTGATGGAGGAGTGGTGGAGGAGTGGTGGAGGAGTGGGCGAGAAGTGATGGAGGAGTGGTGGAGGAGTGGACTCTTCCTGGAGCCTCGTCTGTTTGACATCTTTTCATCTCCTGGAGCTCAGGTCATGAAACTCTCGTTCTGATTCTCCGTCTGCTGGCTGCCGAGGAGGGAGGTGGTGGAGGAGTGATGGAGGAGTGGTGGAGGAGTGATGGAGGAGGGATGGAGGAGGGATGGAGGAGTGGTGGAGGAGTGGTGGAGGAGTGATGGAGGAGGGATGGAGGAGTGGTGGTGGAGGGATGGAGGAGTGGTGGAGGAGTGATGGAGGAGTGATGGAGGAGGGATGGAGGAGGGATGGAGGAGTGGTGGAGGAGTGGTGGAGGAGTGGTGGAGAAGTGATGGAGGAGTGGTGGAGGAGTGGTGGAGGAGTGGTGGAGAAGTGATGGAGGAGTGGTGGAGGAGTGATGGAGGAGTGGTGGAGGAGTGGTGGAGGAGTGATGGAGGAGTGGTGGAGGAGTGATTGAGGAGTGGTGGAGAAGTGATGGAGGAGTGATGGAGGAGTGGTGGAGGAGTGGTGGAGGAGTGATGGAGGAGTGATGGAGGAGTGATGGAGGAGTGATGGAGGAGAGATGGAGGAGTGATGGAGGAGTGATGGAGGAGTGATTGAGGAGTGATGGAGGAGGGGTGGAGGAGTGATTGAGGAGTGGTGGAGGAGTGATGGAGGAGGGATGGAGGAGGGATGGAGGAGTGGTGGAGGAGTGGTGGAGGAGTGATGGAGGAGGGATGGAGGAGTGGTGGTGGAGGGATGGAGGAGTGGTGGAGGAGTGATGGAGGAGTGATGGAGGAGGGATGGAGGAGGGATGGAGGAGTGGTGGAGGAGTGGTGGAGGAGTGGTGGAGAAGTGATGGAGGAGTGGTGGAGGAGTGGTGGAGGAGTGGTGGAGAAGTGATGGAGGAGTGGTGGAGGAGTGATGGAGGAGTGGTGGAGGAGTGGTGGAGGAGTGATGGAGGAGTGGTGGAGGAGTGATTGAGGAGTGGTGGAGAAGTGATGGAGGAGTGATGGAGGAGTGGTGGAGGAGTGGTGGAGGAGTGATGGAGGAGTGATGGAGGAGTGATGGAGGAGTGATGGAGGAGTGATGGAGGAGTGGTGGAGGAGTGATGGAGGAGTGGTGGAGGAGTGATGGAGGAGTGATGGAGGAGTGATGGAGGAGTGGTGGAGGAGTGATGGAGGAGTGATGGAGGAGTGGTGGAGGAGTGATGGAGGAGTGATGGAGGAGTGGTGGAGGAGTGATGGAGGAGTGGTGGAGGAGTGATGGAGGAGTGATGGAGGAGTGATGGAGGAGTGGTGGAGGAGTGATGGAGGAGTGGTGGAGGAGGGATGGAGGAGTGATGGAGGAGGGATGGAGGAGTGATGGATGAGTGATGGAGGAGTGATGGAGGAGTGGTGGAGGAGTGGTGGAGGTGCTCAGTGGATACCTGCTGGTACCTGCTGTAATGTCTCTCAGTGCAAACTGTGCCTCTGGCCGATGGCTGTGATTCCCCAGACCCCGGAGCTCCAGTGAGACGGGGTCATCACCATGTCCGTCTCCGGATCGTCCAGATCCCGTCGAGGAGTCGAGGGAACAACGTGGTCCGGAGAGCTGCTCCATTCACCCACAGAGAACTTCTGAACTGAATCAATCAGTGTAAACAGTCTTTGGTGAATTCTGTCCACTACACTTCCACGTTTCCCATGCAGATCTGTATTTGCAGAGTTTTGAATGAATTTGAATGTGACTCCAGTGTGAGCTCAGCTCTGAAGCCACAGACCCACAAGTCGTCTGAACCTGTTTCACTGCCGAGGAGCTGGTTGCATCATTCCTCCTTCACAGCTGCAGATGAAAAGCTTCTCAGTGGAAGTGAACACTTCGGGTCATTACTGCGTCTGTGTGTTTGATCAGATCAGACTTTCAAGTCTCAGACACGTGAGCTGTGTCTGTTCTGACATCACTTTTATTTCTTCATGAACATAAAACCTTCTCTTTGTCCTTAGGAGTAAAACCAACCCTCAGTTTCCTGTCCTCCATTATTCATTCATGAGCTATGAAACATTAAGGATGCACCGTCCTGACTTTTATTTACCAAATCACCTTCCACAGCAGCAATTATGGAAATAACAGCGACCGAACATCATTCACTGGTACAGCTGCGACCCACTTTCAGCTTCATACGTGAATGTTTAAGGTTTAATGTTTAATGTCCTCAGACAACAGCATGAAATCTTCATGAGTCTTCACAGAGCTGGAGTCTGCAGAGGAGGGGGGGGGGACTGAAGCTGAGGGAACCAGAGACAAACTCCCACCATCAGTAAATCAGAGGAAGAAACACAAGAACATGATTAAACATGTGGTTCACATGTGGTTCACATGTTCCTCAACACGTTAATAGAGCTCCTCATGAACTGAAGCCTTCTGCTCCTCTTATAGAATCATCTTTTACAGCTGATTATCAAAAGAACAGCATTTAATGTTTCTACTGATATTAGTTTAATAACATGTTCTGCACTGAGTCAGCAGGCCCACAGTGAGCATGTGCATTTGAACACGCTAAAGACGGACATGTCCTATACTGCTAACAATACCATGATTAGTGTTATACACCACGAAGTTAACATGCCTGTTGTTATATTCATTATAAAAAGAGTCTCCTCACTAGAAGTGATTTCAAACCAAAGTTCTCCCTGAAATATAAAACATACAGATTTATATACTGAGATAAATGTCTTAATAGTGTCTGCAGTGCAGCTCCACCCCCGACAACACACATCTGTGGACTGCGTCAGTTCTACTGTGTGTGTGTGCATGTGTGTCTCTGTGTGTGTGCATATGTGTCTCTGTGTGTGTGTGCATATGTGTCACTGTGTGTGTGCATATGTGTCTGTGTGTGTGCATATGTGTCTCTGTGTGTGTGCATATGTGTCTCTGTGTGTGTGCATATGTCTCTGTGTGTGTGCATATGTGTCTGTGTGTTTGTGCACGTGTTTCTGTGTGTATGCATATGTGTCTCTGTGTGTGTGCATATGTGTCTGTGTGTGTGTGCACGTGTTTCTGTGTGTGTGCATACGTGTTTGTGTGTGTGTGCATATGTGTCTCTTTGTGTGTGTGTGTGTGTGTGTGTGTGTGTGAGTGTGAGTGTGTGTGTGTGTGTGTGTGTGTGTGTGTGTGTGTGTGTGTGTGTGTGTGAGTGTGTGTGTGTGTGTGTGTGTTTGTGTGTGTGTGTGTGTGTTTTAATGGCTCCTCTGAACGACTGTGAAGTGACCCTATCCAGCACTGAGAGCAGAGAGATGATGAACGGCCTCTGAGTTTATCGATGCTCTTCCAGAGCAGCCGCAGGAACAACTGCTCTGGAAATGAATCATTGTTCAGGGGATCGATGAGCAGGGCAGTGAACCCACTGTGTGTGTGTCTGTGTGAGGACATGCTGGACGGTGAGAAGGTTCTGGTTCTGGTGGGGGTTAGAGAGCGTGTTACTCCACTGAGTGTCCTCACGACGATAGAGAGGAGTGTTCAGAGGGAGGAGGAGGTGGGAGGAGACGCTCCTGCAGGTTTCCTCTCTGGAATCGTGATGAAGGAGAAACCTGGAGAGGCTGAAACGTGTGCACACATGTTCTCTGCGTGTTTGTTGTAACACGCAAAGCTGCTTCTCGGACCTCAGTGTGTGTTCCTGTACTCACATCTCTGTGAGGACCGTTTTAAACACAGATCTACAGAGTGAGGACTTGGTTGTAGGGTTAGTTAGGGTTAGGTAGGGTTAGTCATTTGGTTAGGATAGTTAGGGTTGGGGGGCGGAGGGGTATACTCAATGAGTGTCCTCACAAAGATAGAAGAACGTTCTGAGGAACTGTGCAGATACACAAGATGAAAGATTAATAAAAGAGATTTTTGTGTCACAGCTTGTTGTTGTGATGAATGAAAAACAGCTGAATGTGGGAGAAAATGTTGTGTGATGGTTGGACTGCGCCATCTAGTGGAGAGAAGGAGAACAAACTGCCTCATGGTCAAAGTCTCTTGAGTGTCTGTTTTAATGTGATGAGCAGAGATGAGTCGAGGTGTTGACACAGATTCAGATCAGAGCATAAATGTGAAGAGAACAACCTGACATGACAGGAACCATCTTCCACAAACATCTGTTTAACTTCCACTTAGTTGTTTAGTTTGGTCCCTGTCCCATCTTCTAACATGCAGGAGGTTTACGACCAACACAGCAGATAGACACCAGGGGGCGATATAGATATTACTTGGCTTCACTTTTGGAAGCGGACCTGTCGTCCATCTTTGTTTACAGTCACTGTTTCCACAGTTTCTAGATCTGTTGTGCATCAGAGTCCTGGACTGTAGACGCATGTACTTGAATATATATTATATGTGTTCTCTTTTCTAATAACTTCCATTTCCACAGCTCTCGTCTTCAGTGGTTTGAACTGGAGCCAACATCTGGATCTGCATTGAACACATCTGGACGCACTCGGTTCAGGGCCTGTGGATCCGTTTGATCTGTCTGACTTTCCTTTCAGGATGTGATCTGATGTGAAACAGGATCTCTGCAGATTCTCTTTAACATTCAAGATCGTATCTTTAAGAAAAAAGAAGTTTATTTTGTGAATGGTACAAATCAAAGAGTGTGAATTAACTTCAAACTTCAAATTTACATGTATACAAATACACATATATTAAATATGTATAATATTTATACACTTTCTCTTCTAATTGTAAATGTGAAATCCTCGACACTGAATCCTTCATGTTATTTCACGTTTGTACCGGAAGAGGGCGCAGTTGACCACGATTCACTACAAGAGGAGAAACTTTACTTTAAGAAAATTATTTCATTTAAATATCTGAGAAATGTTTACTTTACAAACTTTCTCATGGTTGTAAATGACGGTACGGTCATGTGTGTGGGTGTGTGTGTGTGTGTGTGTGTGTGAGAGAGAGAGAGAGAGAGAGAGAGAGAGAGAGAGAATTTGTGTGTGTTGTAATTTTGGAGTTGTATGTGCTTTTGTTGTATTTCTGTTATTTGTGTTGTGAGTGTGTGACTGTATCGTTAATAGTGTGAGTACAGTCTCTGTGTGTGTGTGTGTAGCTTATTGAATGAATGTGTGTAGTTTATTGTGTGTGTGTGCGTGTGTGTGTGTGTCTTTGTGTGTGTGTGTAGCTTATTGAATGAATGTGTGTAGTTTATTGTGTGTGTGTGTGTGTGTGTGTGTGTGTGTGTGTCTGTTCTGGTGGACGCTCGCTGTCTCATTGGCACATGTCCCGGCGGGGCGGGGTGGAGCAGAGCGGGGCTGCTCCTGTTGTTCAGCCTCAGTCACAGAGCAGCTGCAGCGGCCGAGAGGAGCGGAGACAACCGGGGAGAGGAGAGTAGAACCGGGGGAGAGAACCGGAGAGAGGAGAGTAGAACCGGGGGAGAGCACCGGAGGATCTGTCGGTGGGATCACGGGGCGAAGGACCGAGGCACCGCAGAGGACACGGGGAGCAGCTGCAGCTGAGGCCGGTGAAGGGCTGTGATCGTCGGGCTCGTTTCAGCGCTGACACCGTTCAACTGTGGAGCTCCGTCTCGACGGTGAACACGCGTGAGGAGAATAACAATGATCCTGACTGCGTCCTGCTGAGGGACGCAGCGGGGACATCCACACCGGGGACACACCGGGGACATCCACATCCACACCGGGGACATCCACATTCACCTCAGGGCCAGAGACACAGAGGACATCGCCCCGTGGCCAGGGACGCACCCGGCTGGGCACATCCTGGGGCCCGGCCCCCCCTGAGGAGTTCTACACCCTGAACACAGGATTGAATGAGCGACTGTCTCTTTCCCACACTCCTCCAGTGAGACGCTGACCATGGGGAACAGCTTCTCCAACATCTCGGCCTTCCAGTCCCTGCACATCGTGATGCTGGGGCTGGACTCGGCCGGGAAGACCACCGTCCTGTACCGACTCAAGTTCAACGAGTTCGTCAACACGGTCCCGACGATCGGCTTCAACACCGAGAAGATCAAGCTGAGCAACGGCACGGCCAAGGGCATCAGCTGCCACTTCTGGGACGTGGGGGGCCAGGAGAAGCTGAGGCCCCTGTGGAAGTCGTACAGCCGCTGCACCGACGGCATCATCTACGTGGTGGACTCCGTGGACGTGGACCGGCTGGAGGAGGCCAAGACGGAGCTGCACAAGGTCACCAAGTTCGCAGAGAACCAGGGGACGCCGCTGCTGGTCATCGCCAACAAGCAGGACCTGCCCAAGTCCCTGCCGGTGGCGGACATCGAGAAGCAGCTGGCCCTGCACGAGCTGGCCCCCGCCACCACCTACCACATCCAGCCGGCGTGCGCCATCATCGGCGAGGGGCTGCACGAGGGCATGGACAAGCTGTACGAGATGATCCTGAAGAGGAGGAAGTCCCTGAAGCAGAAGAAGAAGCGGTAGCGTTTGGATTAAAGCTGTGAATCTGCTCTAACACATGAGAACCTGAAGGACTCAAGCGTGGAGGTGATGAGGAACAGCCGGCCTGATCTCATCCACCGGACGTGAACCGTGGACACACACCACTGGGTTCTTCTGGGGTCGGGGGGGTCCTGCAGACGTGTCTTCTGCTGGACGTTGAGGGAGACGTGTCTCCTGCTGGACGTTGAGGGAGACGTGTCTCCTCCTGGACGTTGGGAGACGTGTCTCCTGCTGGACGTTGAGGGAGACGTGTCTCCTCCTGGACGTTGGGAGACGTGTCTCCTCCTGGACGTTGAGGGAGACGTGTCTCCTGCTGAACGTTGGGAGACGTGTCTCCTGCTGGACGTTCAGAGAGACGTGTCTCCTGCTGGACGTTGGGAGACGTGTCTCCTCGTGGACGTTGAGGGAGACGTGTCTCCTCCTGGACGTTGAGGGAGACATGTCTCCTCCTGGATGTTGGGAGACGTGTCTCCTCGTGGACGTTGAGGGAGACGTGTCTCCTCCTGGACGTTGGGAGACGTGTCTCCTGCTGGACGTTGGGAGACGTGTCTCCTCGTGGACGTTGAGGGAGACGTGTCTCCTCCTGGACGTTGAGGGAGACGTGTCTCCTCCTGGACGTTGAGGGAGACGTGTCTCCTCCTGGACGTTGGGAGACGTGTCTCCTCGTGGACGTTGAGGGAGACGTGTCGCCTCGTGGACGTTGATGGAGACGTGTCTCCTCCTGGACGTTGAGGGAGACGTGTCTCCTCCTGGACGTTGGGAGACGTGTCTCCTCCTGGACGTTGAGGGAGACGTGTCTCCTCCTGGACGTTGGGAGACGTGTCTCCTCGTGGACGTTGAGGGAGACGTGTCTCCTCGTGGACGTTGGGAGACGTGTCTCCTCCTGGACGTTGAGGGAGACGTGTCTCCTCGTGGACGTTGGGAGACGTGTCTCCTCGTGGACGTTGAGGGAGACGTGTCTCCTCGTGGACGTTGAGGGAGACGTGTCTCCTCGTGGACGTTGGGAGACGTGTCTCCTCGTGGACGTTGAGGGAGACGTGTCTCCTCCTGGACGTTGGGAGACGTGTCTCCTCCTGGACGTTGAGGGAGACGTGTCTCCTCCTGGACGTTGGGAGACGTGTCTCCTCCTGGACGTTGGGAGACGTGTCTCCTCGTGGACGTTGAGGGAGACGTGTCTCCTCGTGGACGTTGGGAGACGTGTCTCCTCGTGGACGTTGGGAGACGTGTCTCCTCCTGGACGTTGGGAGACGTGTCTCCTCGTGGACGTTGAGGGAGACGTGTCTCCTCGTGGACGTTGGGAGACGTGTCTCCTCGTGGACGTTGGGAGACGTGTCTCCTCGTGCTGGACACACTGACACACTTTGCACTTTTCATTTCCTGACGAACACAGATCCAGGTTCATGTACACGGAAACAGAAGTGAAGTATTTTTTGAATATTAAAACAGTTAAAATCCCCAGTTTGACTGATTGTTCTCTTCTTCGTGTGATGATGACGATGATGAAGGTCACACTATTCATCATCTTGGCGTGATGACGACCTCTGACCTGTGAACAAACAAACTCACAGGGGTGGATCAGCCAGAGGTTAAAAGGTCACAGGTTTCCTCGTGCTCGGAGAAACACCGCAGCTCATTTGTGAAATTTATGGATCTGCATTGCGGCGCTGGTTCTGCTTCTCGGGGTTTGACAGCGAGGAGCCAGCTGACGTCCTCAGAAGCAGTAGATCTCCCTCTGTCCTGATTTTACACTCAAACCAGTTGTTCCCTGATCTCAGATCTGCAGCGTCAGTGAGTTTCAGTTTGAGCTGCTGCTGGAGGAGGTTTAGAATCTGACCTCCGGATCCACTGAGGCTCAGTTTGTTCAGAAGGAGTCAAACTGTTTAGTGACTCATCAGCTGAGAGTCACTTCACAGTGAACAGGTCTCATTGACCCATAATTCATAAAACATGTTCATCTGTCAAAGTTCAGGTAAAAAGACAAACTGCAGAAATATTAACATTTCAGAAGCAGAAACAAACTTTGAGACATTTTCTTTAACAAAATATCTGAAAGTATTAATGAGCTGAACTCCATGCGTATGATGTTTACAAATTACATAAAGTTAATCAATTCTATCTTCAGAGATTAAAGGTTTAAAGTGTTTTGATGATAAATTTCTTCTAAACTCGTCTCATTGTTTATTTTAAGTAAATTTAGAACCACGACGACGGTTTAATAGAAACGTCTGAACCACTGGATTCATTTCCAACGTGTTGATCTTCCTTCTGAAGGACGAGTCCTCAGCTTCTCCTCTAGCGCCACCATCAGGTCGACGGGTGAACCTCCGACTCCGAGCGGAAAACCTTTCAACTGAATATTTCATTGGAACCATCTTCTTTCTGTAGGCTTAAAATAAACATTAGAACTTTATGCGACAACAGCAGAAGAAGATGAAGATGAAGATGAAGATGTTGCCTGGTAACAGCTGAAGGTGGAACCCTAAAAAGAATCTGGGATTAATGACACAAAAATAGGTCTAAAAAGAATCCATCCAATCAGAATCCAGAGCTGCTGCTGCACACGATCACATGACTCAGTGGTTTGTTCCAGATTCACACAAACAGACGTATGAAGATCAATCACCTGAAAAATATCTGTTTTAAATTAGTTCATTTCATTTTAACAGTTTGAACACCAACATATGTCATTTGATATTTGATTTATAATGTAGCTTGTTAAAAATCTGTTTATTCAAAGACAATTTCCAACCTCAACACAAGTGGTTTGATTCTGTGTAACGCGACAGAGACTCACTGTGGGGTTCCTCTCTCACAACACAAAGAACACACAAAGAACACACAACCCTTTCATCTCAGGACTCCCCGTCGCTATGGCAACAGCAAAGCAAACCCAGCCCGGCCTCTGTGTCCCCATGTCTCTGTCTGTCTGTGTCCCTGTGTCTCTGTGTATCCATGTCTCTGTCTGTCTGTGTCCCTGTGTCTCTGTGTATCCATGTCTCTGTCTGGCTGTGTCCCCATGTCTCTGTCTGTCTGTGTCTCTGTGTCTCTGTGTCTCTGAGTCTCTGTCTGTCTGTGTCCCTGAGTCTCTGTGTCCCCATGTCTCTGTGTCTCTGTGTCTCTGTGTCTCTGTCCCCGAGTCTCTGTGTCTCCATGTCTCTGTGTCTCTGTCCCCGAGTCTCTGTGTCTCCATGTCTCTGTGTCTCTGTCCCCGAGTCTCTGTGTCTCCATGTCTCTGTCTGTCTGTGTCTCCGTGTCTCCATGTCTCTGTCTGGCTGTGTCCCCATGTCTCTGTCTGTCTGTGTCCCTGTGTCTCTGTGTCTCTGTGTCTCTGTGTCTCTGAGTCTCTGTCTGTCTGTGTCCCTGAGTCTCTGTGTCCCCATGTCTCTGTGTCTCTGTGTCTCTGTGTCTCTGTCCCCGAGTCTCTGTGTCTCCATGTCTCTGTGTCTCTGTCCCCGAGTCTCTGTGTCTCCATGTCTCTGTGTCTCTGTCCCCGAGTCTCTGTGTCTCCATGTCTCTGTCTGTCTGTGTCTCCGTGTCTCCATGTCTCTGTCTGGCTGTGTCCCCATGTCTCTGTCTGTCTGTGTCCCTGTGTCTCTGTGTCTCTGTGTCTCTGTGTCTCTGAGTCTCTGTCTGTCTGTGTCCCTGAGTCTCTGTGTCCCCATGTCTCTGTGTCTCTGTGTCTCTGTGTCTCTGTCCCCGAGTCTCTGTGTCTCCATGTCTCTGTGTCTCTGTCCCCGAGTCTCTGTGTCTCCATGTCTCTGTGTCTCTGTCCCCGAGTCTCTGTGTCTCCATGTCTCTGTCTGTCTGTGTCTCCGTGTCTCCATGTCTCTGTCTGTCTGTGTCTCTGTGTCTCTGTGTCTCCATGTCTCTGTCCCCGAGTCTCTGTGTCTCTGTGTCTCTGTCCCCGAGTCTCTGTGTCTCTGTGTCTCTGTTTCTCTGAGTCTCTGTGTCTCTGTCCCCGAGTCTCTGTGTCTCCATGTCTCTGTTTCTCCATGTCTCTGTGTCTCCATGTCTCTGTCTGTCTGTGTCTCCGTGTCTCCATGTCTCTGTCTGTCTGTGTCTCCGTGTCTCCATGTCTCTGTGTCTCTGTCCCCGAGTCTCTGTGTCTCTGTGTCTCCCTGTATCTGTGTCTCTGTGTCCCGAGTCTCTGTGTCTCTGTGTCTCTGTCCCCGAGTCTCTGTGTCCCCATGTCTCTGTCTGTCTGTGTCCCTGTGTCCCTGTGTCTCTGTGTCTCTGTGTCCCTGTGTCCCTGTGTCTCTGTGTCTCTGTGTCTCTGTGTCCCCATGTCTCTGTCTGTCTGTGTCTCCGTGTCTCCATGTCTCTGTGTCTCCGTGTCTCCATGTCTCTGTGTCTCTGTCCCCGAGTCTCTGTGTCTCTGTGTCTCCCTGTATCTGTCTCTGTGTCCCGAGTCTCTGTGTCCCCATGTCTCTGTCTGTCTGTGTCCCTGTGTCCCTGTGTCCCTGTGTCTCTGTGTCTCTGTGTCTCTGTGTCCCTGTGTCCCTGTGTCTCTGTGTCTCTGTGTCTCTGTGTCCCCATGTCTCTGTCTGTCTGTGTCCCTGTGTCCCTGTGTCTCTGTGTCTCTGTGTCCCTGTGTCCCTGTGTCTCTGTGTCTCTGTGTCTCCATGTCTCTGTCTGTCTGTGTCTCTGTGTCTCTGTGTCTCCGTGTCTCCCTGTCTCTGTCTGTCTGTGTCCCTGAGTCTCTGTGTCTCTGTGTCTCTCTGTATCTGTCTGCTGTGTCCCAGAGTCTCTGTGTCTCTGTGTCTCTGTGTCTCTGTGTCTCCCTGTCTCTGTCTGTCTGTGTCCCTGAGTCTCTGTGTCTCTGTGTCTCCACGTCTCCCTGTATCTGTGTCTCTGTGTCTCCATGTCTCAGTGTCTCCGTGTCTCTGTGTCTCCGTGTCTCTGTGTCTCCATGTCTCTGTGTCTCCCTGTCTCTGTCTGTCTGTGTCCCCGAGTCTCTGTGTCTTTGTGTCTCTGTCCCAGAGTCTCTGTGTCTCCCTGTATCTGTGTCTCTGTGTCTCCCTGTCTGGCTGTTTCCCTGAGTCTCCATGTCTCTGTGTCTCTGTGTCTCTGTGTCTCCATGTCTCTGTGTCCCCGAGTCACTGTGTCTCTGTGTCTCTGTGTCTCCCTGTATCTGTGTCTCTGTGTCTCCATGTCTCTGTGTCTCTGTGTCTCCATGTCTCTGTCTGGCTGTGTCCCCGAGTCTTTGTGTCTCCCTGTATCTGTGTCTCTGTCTCTCCGTGTATCTGTGACACAATCTCTCATCAGGAGATCAGACCACTTGTGTACCGCCCTCACGCTGCGCTCTGATTGGCTGTATCTGTCACCAATTAATCTAAATATTTAACCTGTCAGGTCAGAAGAGGGGAGGAGCCTCTTTAATCTGAGTTTAATTGAACACTTATGGTTTATGAGTCACCGACTGAAGGAGGAAACATCCGGCTACGACGTAAACACACTGTCCTCTAGTGCGACAACAACACAACAAACCCACAACCATCAGAGTTTACTCACTCTAACTTCAGTTTTGTGTCCACGCAGTTTGTTAGTTTTCACGTTGTCGACTTTAACTTTAACTTTGTGTGACTCTTCTTCTGTGAGGAGATAAAACCTCTCGTTAGCGTCTCAGAGGAAACGAGGACACTTCAGGGACCCTCTCCTGCGTCGGAATATTCAACCTCCTTTTTTAATTGGATTTCTAAAAGCGGTTTCCCATCGAGTGTTCCTGAGCCACCGCTGCTTCCTGCAACAATAAAACACAGAACTCCATCCACCCATGATGGACTTGTGTGTATCCACTGTGTGTGTCTGTGTGTGTGTGTGTGTGTGTGTCTGCTGTGAAGGTTTAAAATAGTCTTCAGCTCTTTTCAAGCTTCAGGTCTCATGGTGGTTCTTGTTTCTTCTGGATAATAACAGTAAAGTGAATGATCTGCAGCTCCAGCAGGTGAACAGATCCTGAAGACCCCCCCACTTCAGACTCAGGTTCTTCTCTGGTCGGCGGCTGCTCTTCAGAACTCCTCTGGTGTCTCTAATTATCTCCTCACACAGGATCTGCTGGAGCACGACTAACTGCTGATTAGAGACATGAGCAGATCCTCAGCCTGAGCCGCTCGGCTCATCGGCTCCTGCAGAGCTTCAACTCACAGGAGGTTCTCTTAGTGAGCTCAGGTGAACTCACAGTGGAGCTCAGGCATGTGTGATGTGTAAAGTTATTTATCATATCGTACAGTTCACTGAGGAGCAGCTGGGTTCAGAAGAAAGGCAAAAGACAATGAAACCTGCTGGGAGGCATAAGTTCTATAAATCTATGTATTAATAAACCATGTCTTTGTTAACATGAAATACTTTCCTCACTACAGTTAACCTGTAATGCAGAGACTCCACAGAGCCGTTGTAACGAGGACGCTCTACATTCTGATGTGAGCAGCTGCTCTACATCGTCTGGAAGCAGCAGATCACAGTGAGAGAGACACACTGTGTGTTACTGTGTGTTTTCATAAATGTCAAACTGTCCTTTGATCTGTGGCGTGTGGTTTGATCAGCGTGTTGGGACGTGTGAAGGACGGGGACGCTGCTCGTCCCTGAGGATCACTGGTTTCACTGGTTTCACTGGTTTCACTGGGGTGATAAGCTCCGCATTGTTCGGGTGTCCCTGACTTATATATAGGTCATGCTCTTATTGTTCTAACAGACACACACACACACACACACACAAACAAACAACTGCTCTGTTGTGTCACTATTTTGTCACCAACACAACAGCAGCAGTGACACACTGAGCTTCACAGTGAACAATCCAAACAAAGGCTCCGGTTGTTGTGTCACTGAAAACTTCTGATCCGAACCTGTCGAGTCACATGATCAGTGATGACATCACTTCTCATGTTGAATCAGTAACAGAGAAGTTAATCAATCCCCCCCCCCCCCCCCCCCCCCCATACTGTAAGTCCTCGAGCTGTCGGTCCGTCAGCTTCTGGACCAATGAGGACCAAGTCATATCTGTCATATGAACCAGACAGAGGCTGCTTCTCTCTAACGCCCAGAGTCATATCCATAACACACTTCACAGATACGTACACAACAGGTTAGGTACACAAGTGACTTATAAGTACACAACATAGTACAGAGGGATCAGGGCAGATGTGAGTATCACAAAGTACTGTAAACATGTCTGTGTTTTATTAAAGCGATAGCTGATCTGAGTTCACCTGTTTCTGCTCATCCCTCTCTCTCTCTCTCTCTCTCTCTCTCTCTCTCTCTCTCTCTCTCTCTCTATCTGTTTAGTAAAGAGGGAAAAACCCAATGACAGAAAACCACCTCTGTGTTTTAGAAAATTACAAATCCTCAAATGCATAAAACATAAAGATCTTTAAGCACCCCCTCCCCCCATAACAGACATTAAAGATGATAAGGGGGGGGGGGGTTCCCTGTGAACATTAAACATGAGTGAGCATGTTTGTGTTTTCACTGTAGAAGGATCTCTGCTCTGTGGTTCTGCTCCGTCTGACAGGCGTCTGATGAAATGCATAATTCATCCACTCTTTACAAGGCAGGAAGCAAAGTGTGTGTGTGTGTATGTGTGTGTGTGTGTGTGTGTCTGGTGTGTGTGTGTGGGGCTGGGGGGTGAGTCCTGGTGCAGAGATGAATGTTGTGGCACCTCGGTGGCTGGAGGAGCGGCCCTGTCCCTGAAGGCCTCGTCTCCATATAGAGTCATGATTCTGCTCCGAGACTCAGCAGCAGCAGAGCGACACATTCATCACGGAGCTGCTACACAACACAACACAACACAGCCCCGGACTCACTGGTTGTGTTCAGACTCTGATGAAGCAGAGGACACTGCTCGGTGAATATTAAAGAGGTGATGCAGTGGAGTGAGCTGAGGTCACAGTGTGTGATGATCAGTGACCGGGGGGGGCAGGTTCCTCCACACGACAGGATTCTTATCTCTATCATCAGTTCTCTGATTAACGACTGAAAAGGAGCTGTGATGGTGCAGCTCACATGTTCATGAATATGATTTATATCATGATATAGAAACCAGGTATCAGTCCTACTCTCTGTGTCATTATTAATCTGCTCTCTGATTGGAAGCAGATGAATTGCTGCTTTATCAGATTATGAATAAGTAACCTCGGCTTGGAGGTGGGGCTTTGATGTGTGTGTGGGGGGGGTGGGGTGGGGGAGCGTGGGGGTCATGTGGAGGTCACTGGGCAGATGAATGTTTGGTGAAAGATCTTCAGCTTCAGACTCAGGGACGGTTTCCTTCCTTCACACGTTGTTTGGATTCGCTCTGTGAAGCTCCTCCCA
Source organism: Platichthys flesus (assembly GCF_949316205.1). Lineage (NCBI taxonomy): Eukaryota > Metazoa > Chordata > Actinopteri > Pleuronectiformes > Pleuronectidae > Platichthys > Platichthys flesus. The sequence goes on along the minus strand of NC_084957.1, from coordinate 996,471 downwards.
CTGGCTGGTGGCTCTGTGAAGCTCCTCCCACTGGCTGGTGGAACAGATTTAACGTTTTCATTCTTTATCATAAAGATTCGTTAACGAACAGGAACGTTTGGAAAAGACTCATCTTTATCTCAACGAGGATTTCAATCCATCATGTATTCAGTTTGAAAGATGTTTGATCTAAAATGTAGAAAAACAACAATGAGCTCAAGTTCAACTCCTCAGAGGAAAAGGGATCATCACTGGTTAACCAGACAAACCAGTGAGCTCACTGGAAACCAGCCTAAGACCTGTGACGCTCACCATCCTCCAACATCTACACTTGTCTTCAGACGTGAACACAAACACGTGGATGGTGAGTTCCATCCTCTGGAATCCGTCTGATGACCTCAGAGGAAGGAGGCGTGTCCTGGCTCCTCCTCCTTCAGACGCTTGTTTCTGAGACTTTAAACGAGTTCAGTTAAACAAACAGAAGAACTCAGTTCATGAGAAACCTGCTGTTAGAGAGAGACTGGATGAACGGGACCTTTTTAAAGTCTTACTGAGTGCAGCTCATTTAAAGACACAGTAACGTGTCTGATGTCTTGATGACCTGGTTCTTCAGCACCTGGTTATTATGGGCTGTGATCGTTCACCTGTGGACTTTACGACTTCTGCTCCGACTTTGATTTCACTGACCTCCAATCTGTTCTCAAACTCCATTCACGCTCTGAACACACTAATGAGGACATTCCACTGAACCAGGCTTCTCCTCATCCGAGCCTCCAGTCATCACACAAACATTTAAACATGTTTAAAACAGAGATTTTTACAAACACATTCTGAGTCCAGATTTAAATAAAACCTCAGGTATCAAATCCTATCACCTGCTGCTGTTGGTTGTTTCCCTTTGTTTCAGGTCTAAATACACGTTAGCAGCTAAGTGACGAGTCGCTCGGAGCTCAGCGTCCTCTCTCGTCCTCTCTCGTCCTCTCTCGTCCTCTCTCGTCCTCTCTCGTCCTCTCTTGTCTCCAGGTGGTCATGTGACCTGTGGGGACTCTGACACTAACCAGCCGACATGTGGAACATCTCAGAGACGTTCCTCTGAGGAGCTGAACTCTGTGAATCAGAAGAGATCTCAACGTGTCGGCTCCACAGACTGGAAGTAAAACTCCTTCTGCAGGAAGCGTCTCATTAACACTCCCGTCCTCCGGAGCTGAGTCAGGACTCATTTCATCTTTCATTAAGGTTCTTTTATGGCTCCCACACTTTCCTTTAATGTCCCATTAGCTGCAGGAAGGTTCCTGGAGAAGACGATGTAGTCCGCTGCTGATTGAAGGAAACGAGACGACGTTCAGATGCTGTGAGAATTCATTTCACTTAATGTCTGTAACCTGGAGTCTCTTTGAAGTTTGTCCTCTGATTCACTGACAAACCAGAAGAAACAGGGATGTTTATAAAAATGTATAAAACATGGACTTTTCCTTCATATACGTGAACATTGAAGTGATTCAAGGATCAACTGAGAGAACTCTGAACATCTTAAAACATGATGTTAATGCTGCAGCTCAACGAGGTAATGATTTACAGATCAGGTAATAGATTTACAACAACGTGTCGGTGGATGTGAGAAGATTCCACAAAGCTTCTTTGTTCCAGAGAAATTCCTCCGGCTCCGAGAGGCGGTGAAGAGAACGTGACAGCGTCAACGCATCAATGAAACTCTGTGACGCTGTGAGTTTCATCGAAGAACGCCACAAACACTTGTGTTGTTTTTTAAATCTTAGAAACAACATGCGACTGTGAAGCCTCCTTCATAACGTGTCAGATTCAACACGGAGACGTCCAACATGAGTCACTGAGGACAAACACGCTAAGACACACTCATTTAACTCGGGTTCAACCTTTTCAGATTTTAGTCTAAAAGAGGACAAACAGATCTGAAACACTGGAGCCTCGTCTGTGCTGCTGTGTCTGTGCTGCTGTGTCTGTGCTACTGTGTCTGTGCTGCTGTGTCTGTGCTGTGAAAACTAACAGACACAGTTTGTAAACCTGGTCTGTAATGAAACGTGGAGTTCTCATGTGAGGGTGAAAAGCTCAGTTGAGTTGTGGATTCTTCTTCTGCCTGTTGAATGGCGGGGGGGATGGTAGAGGTCAAAGGTCACCGCACACTGGGGCTCAGCCAGGCAGAACAAACAGTTTTACTGCCTCCTGTGTTTCTGCGTCAGTCTGTTAAACATTAACTGTGAACTGTGTCAGCAGGTCCACAGTGAACCAACCGCCGCTCACCTCAACTACAAAGTGCTGTAAACTATGAATTCTGGGATAATTCGTTTTCATGTGCTCATCAAAAACAAATCCCTGAAACGTCAGCAGCTTGTAATCGACTTAATGAAGCTGCTTCAGACACGCTTTCATTTGGTCTCATGTAAAAACAGAGAGCTGGAATCTATTAGAGACGAATGGAACGCGGCCGCTTTGAAGCTAATTCGATCAGAAGACGTGAAGACTGTGGAGGAGACGCTGGTTCAACACGAAGACACAAACCAAATCTCAGAAAATCAACTCGACACAGGACTCGACCCGACGTCAAGACACAAAGACGAGACACACGAGACAAACGAGACAAACGAGACACGTTTCCCTGATCCACACAGGACCAAGTTCATCTGAACAGTCTCACTTCAAAACTGACGTTTCTCTGAGCGAGGACAGAAGAGAGAGAGAAATATTACAGAAATATAAACAGTGACGTGAAGAAGGTCACATGAGAGCACCCCCCCCCCCCCCCCCACACCCATATTGATTATAGAGATCAGATGGTCACAGTCTAAATCTGCATTCTCCAACAAACAGGAACTGATCAAGTTTTACAGGTGAACAACCAGGTTCACTCCAGACCCACCGGCTCAGAGACTTTAACTCTCCACACAATGTGCAGAGGTTTCATACAGTTAATACAAATATCAGATTTCAAAACTTCACTGCAGCAATTGAAGTAATAAAGTAATCTGAGTATTAAAGGTCACCAACGGCTACAGAGAAGAATCACATGACGTGTCATCGTTTAATAACAACGTGTGTTTCCAAATGTCTTTCCTGAAAAAACTGAAAATTCCCTTCAGTCATCATCTTAGTGTGTATGTGTGTGTGTGTGTGTGTGCGTGTGCGTGTGTGTGTGTGTTTGTGTGTGTGTGTGTGTGTCACAGGAAGTCACAGTATCGACACCAACTTGTTGGATTTTGATATTTCTATGTTTATTAATTGAAGTCACATCACTGAGGAAACTGGAAAATCACCTGCATGTGACTTTTGACCTTTGACCCTTGACTTTTCTGACCCCAGCCTTTTGAATCCTTTTCTTGATCTGGAACCATCTTGTTTTTTTACCCATGTGACAAAGGGTCAGAGTTTCAGTGTGTTGGTCATGTGACACTGAGCTTCACCTCGACCTCACTGAAGGAGTTCATTAAACCTCTGAGTCACTTCATATTTTCATCTGCCTCTAAACGTGTCCTCTGTCCTCGTCTTGTCCTCCCGGCGTCTCGTGTCCTCTGTCCTCATCTTGTCCTCCCGGCGTCTCGTGTCCTCTGTCCTCGTCTTGTCCTCCCGGCGTCTCGTGTCCTCTGTCCTCGTCTTGTCCTCCCGGCGTCTCGTGTCCTCTGTCCTCGTCTTGTCCTCCTGGCGTCTCGTGTCCTCTGTCCTCATCTTGTCCTCCCGGCGTCTCGTGTCCTCTGTCCTCGTCTTGTCCTCCCGGCGTCTCGTGTCCTCTGTCCTCGTCTTGTCCTCCCGGCGTCTCGTGTCCTCTGTCCTCATCTTGTCCTCCCGGCGTCTCGTGTCCTCTGTCCTCGTCTTGTCCTCCCGGCGTCTCGTGTCCTCTGTCCTCGTCTTGTCCTCCCGGCGTCTCGTGTCCTCTGTCCTCGTCTTGTCCTCCTGGCGTCTCGTGTCCTCTGTCCTCATCTTGTCCTCCCGGCGTCTCGTGTCCTCTGTCCTCGTCTTGTCCTCCCGGCGTCTCGTGTCCTCTGTCCTCGTCTTGTCCTCCCGGCGTCTCGTGTCCTCTGTCCTCGTTCACGTGCTGACAGTTGGGCCGTTGCCACTCTACATGCAGTGTGATTCAGTGATGACATCAGGAAGTCATCATGACGTCTCGGCGGGAAGGAGATGAGGCCGCGGGGGGGCGGGGTCAGCAGCTCCACGCCGCCGGGCCCTCGGATGGTGGTTGTCCTCAGAAAGAGAGAGAGGACGCAGCAGCTCGGCTCTCGGGCGAGCGAGGGCGTGTTTCACCGTGGGAACGACTCGTTCACACGCACACGATACATCTGGGTCACATGACATGTACACGCAACAACTCTCATGAACACACGTCCTCTGTCTGCTCCTCTGGACACACACACACACACAGACACACACAGACACACACGTCTCTCAGGTCCTTTAATAAACAGAAACATGTTTTTACCTCGTGGATCAGAACCCGAGGGAAACAGACGCGTCTCACTGTTGATTTTTCCTCTGTCTCTTTATTATATATGTATATATACATATTTATATATGTGTGTATATATATACGTGTATTTAAAGAACATACATCAGTTTTCTCATTCCTTGTCACATGATCTAATAAACTTTATTTCTCGAAGCTCTGATCTGACCCGTGTGAACAGGTTGTGTTTCTTTGAGACTGAACTGTGTGAGAAGCTGATCTGAGGTCAGAGGATTAAAGGCCGCGAGTCGACGTCCATTGTTATTGGATGAATGCAGAGAGGGGTGTTGGCATGGCAACCGGTCAGCTGGTTCCTGCCCAGCTGTCCCAGGCTGTTGAGCTGGTTCATGGATGTAGGAATGTCTGCCCCCCCCCCCCCACCCACCCACACCAACCCCCACATGTCCATATGGGCAGCAGTTATTTGGCATCGAGCCCCCCCCCGGATTCACATACCACACAGACGGAGGTGAAGAGGAACCAGGGTCACATGATGAGTCTAAACTCTGAGGCTGTGATTATTAAATGTTTCTTATATTTACATATTTTCTCAGTTTGTATTCATATAAAGTAAAATCACATCAGCTGTTTGAGCTTCTTAATAATTCCTCTGACGTCTCTCTGCTCCTGTGGATTCAGGCTCCTCCCACTTTGTGAAGAGGTTCAGATTGGATCAAACTGATCCAGGGTCGTGAAGCTGTTTGTTCGTGTCCAGCTGAGCGACTCCATGTCTCCTGCTCCTCTGCTGATTCAACACTTCCATTTCCCCTCCAGCCTCAAAGCTCTTAGCTTTCAGAGGCCCACTGTGTGGTGTGGTGTTGTGTTGTGTTGTGTTGTGTAGTGAGTCCTGAGGCTCTGGAGGTAAAGTGCTCTGAAGCTCTGGTGGTGACTGAAACCTCCAGAGTCATCTGCATCGCCCCCTGGTGACTGGCTGCAGTACAGGTCATAAACCCTCCTCCTCCATGTTAACAGATGGGACCAAGTCAAACAATGAAAGTAGGTTTCTGTCGTTCGAGGTGGTTCTGATCTCACGTGTGTTTGTTAACGTGGTTCTGATCAGTTTGGTTTATTGATTTATTTGATGACAGGTGCAGTCCACAGGAGCCTTTGTCGACCCTCAGGCTGTTGTTCTCATTTTAATATTGTGTGATATGAACTTCATGTAATATGAACTTAGCACTGACTCATTTGATGGTTGATGTTGAACAGGTCTTGGTTTGATGAGCTGTGATTGGTCCAGGGCAGTGAACCGTCCCCCAGCTGAAACACATGAGGTTGAAATGAGGAGCTGCTGAGTGTGAAGTGTCAGATTCACCAGCAAACGACTCAAACAGATTGTACCCCCCCCCCCCCCCCCCCCCCCCCCCGAAGACGAGTCTGCTCTTGTTTCACGATCACAACACGACCCGTCAATTATAGAACGAGCTGCCGAGGATCTGCTGAGGAACAGGATCTGTGAAACACTCCTCTACCTCCTCCACAGCCGGGAGGAGTGAGCTTACTTTTACACAGAGAATACAAATACAAGGGGACAAATAAAGAATTCATTATTATTCATATTTAAAGAGTTTTGGAAACAAGGTCGTCCTCTGGTTCACTCTGGAGCCGACGCTGTTAAGAGATGAAGTCGTGATGGAGCCATCGCTCACGGCTCTCAGCTCTGAAACACTAAAGCACTTCACCACGCAGCTGCTCTCAGGTCAGCTCGGTGGGACACGCCAGCAGCAGAAGGTAAAGTGAGGAGCTGCTGACCTTCACTCGCTCCTTCAGGAGAAAGCTCCAGATGAAACCTCCTGGAGCCAAATGGACAAACTCTGTCACAGCTAAAAATAACAAATAATAGATAAAACCACAGAGACGAGCTGCTGCTGCTGGTTTCACTGCTGGTTTCACTGCTGCTGGTTTCACTGGTGCTGCTGCTGGTTTCACTGCTGCTGGTTTCACTGCTGCTGCTGGTTTCATTATTCAAACACACTCACATCTGCTCAGCGTCACAGAGACGGCCTTCAGGCTGCTCCCAGGTCACATGACCTCCACAAGCTTTCATCTCTTCAGGGCTCGGACATCACGTCATGTGGACGAGGCTCCAGTTAAAGATATGAAGACTCAAGTAATCATATGAATCTTCATGATGTTCAGTGTGACACCAAAATATGAAAACAAAAACTTGAAAAGAAAAAGAAATCAGCACATTTTGATTCTGTCTCGACGTCACGATGGTTCTGAATCAGAGGCCGTGACCTGCTGGAGCCAGAGAGCAGGTTCATCTAGTCAGGGGGTTCATCCTCTGGGGACTGTGAATATCCTCCATAACTGAATGTGCCTCCCGTGGTTGTGGAGACTTTTTCATCTGGACGAACACATTTGATCTCCAGTGTCACAGGCAACAGTTGATAGTTTGACATTATCTTTAATGCGTCTGAGGGACGTGTGAAGAAGAAGATTCTGGAGTAAATCTGCATCTCCACTGACGTCTCAGTTTCCAGGTGGAGTCAGAACATCCAGGTTCCTCTGGGGCCTCGGTTCAGTGTCAGTGATTCAGGGTTTGGTTCAGTCTGTGGAGGCTCCTGTTACAACAGAGCTGCTGAGCAAACATCCCAGAATAAGAGCTCGCTCCTCCAGGTGGAACGCCTCTGTTTCCCCGACAAGAGGAACCGGATCCACCGAGCGGAGAGCGGGTCTGAGGCCGCTACAGGTGGGGGGGGTGCAGGCCTGACGCAAGGGGGGGGGGGGGGGGGGGGGGGGTGCAGGTTGTGGGAGTTGAAGGGGGAAGAGACAACATCACAAAGGCTCTGTTGTGTTTCCACTGGTCTGAAGGTTTCCCAGGAAGGAATTACCATTCAGCCCCCCCCCCCCCCTTTGTGCTGGAGGGGTCAGGGAACTCAGTCGGGGGGGGGGTAAAAATGATAAAGAGCTGAAGAGATGATTTATCTCCTGTTGAACATGTTGAGTGTGAACTGGTCTGAGGAGCTTCTTCTTCACTTCCACTCCTCACCTCACCTCTTTATATTTATATCATGGAGGTTCCAGCGTTTCACTTCCTCCAGTTTCCTTCAGTCTCGTGTCGCAGGAGGTTTGAATCAGAATCATGTGATCAGGCCACATGTTGCTTTCAGGCTGCAGAGGAACCTTCTGAGCAGCACGTTTACAGTTTGATGAGTCATCTTCATCATGTTCCTCCTCTGACAGGAAACTTCACACCTTCAAGTTCGGTTTCACAACAAGAGACTTCTTCTTTCTTTCCAGTTAATCTGAGGAGGTTGACTTTCAGGAAATGATCGACTGCAACACTCATGAAGCTGGAGAGCGATGACACAGAGCTGAGCGATGTGAGGCTACACACACACACACACACACACACACACACACAGACACACAGACACACAGACACACACACACACACGTCCTGACTCGTCCCTCGGCCCAGAGCTCAGGAACCTGCAGCTTCTCCTCTGAAGCAGAACAGACCTGGAATCTGATTTGATTTAATGACACGAAGCAGATTCATCATCTCAGGAACATTTTGATCTCAGGTGTCAAATATTTAAATAATGAAACTCGGTGAATCAGATGTTGAGAAACCCACTCGTCACTTCCTGTTCTCCAGCAGCTGGTTACTGGAAGATCAACCACAGACAAACCAGCTTCATCCTGTTATTACTCAGATCCTCTGATCGGCTGCCTCAGACGCCTCCATGCTCCTCATCCAGTTTCTCCTGGATGACCAGTTGAGTCCATGTGAGATCCTGATCTTCTCTCAGAGTCTGAGACTTCTTCTTCTCTGCTCAGCTCCGAGTTAATGAGTGAAATAAAAATAAAGACTTTTCTACTCTGTTCTATTTCAGATAAAAGGAAATATTTTAGAACTCATGTTTTATTGATGATGATGGAAAGTCCTGGATTTATTTCTGGAGGAATGAACGTGGACATCGTCATGTCCTCCTCCTCCTCCTCCTCCTCCTCCTCCTCCTCACTCCCCCCTCCTCTCCCTCCTCTCCCTCCTCACCCTCCTCACCCTCCTCTCCCTCCTCCTCCTCTCCCTCCTCTCCCTCACTCCCTCCTCCTCTCCCTCCTCTCCCTCCTCTCCTCCTCCCCCTCCTCACCCTCCTCTCCTCCTCCTTTCCCTCCTCTCCCTCCTCTCCCTCCTCTCCTCCTCTCCCTCCTCTCCCTCACTCCCTCCTCCTCACCCTCCTCTCCCTCCTCTCCCTCCTCTCCCTCCTCACCCTCCTCACCCTCCTCACCCCCCTCTCCCTCCTCCTCCTCTCCCTCCTCTCCTCCTCTCCCTCCTCCTCACCCTCCTCTCCCTCCTCACCCTCCTCTCCCTCCTCTCCCTCCTCTCCCTCCTCTCCTCCTCTCCCTCCTCTCCCTCCTCTCCTCCTCCCCCTCCTCACCCTCCTCCCCCTCCTCTCCCTCCTCTCCCTCCTCCCCCTCCTCTCCCTCCTCACCCTCCTCCTCCTCCTGGGTGCAGCCTTCACTGTCAGGACAGGAATGGTTTGTGCCAGCTGTCGTCTGATGTTTTGATTGGCTGTGGCCGAGCGGAGGTCGTGGTGATGATGGACAGGCGCATGTTCGAGAGCCTCTTCATCCTTCACATGCCTGAACATTCCTCTCCTCCCACACACAGGGTGACGCTCTCATCCTGGTGTTTGATTACACGTCCTAAATAAGAACCTGCAGGAGAACTGAGCCTGAGCCTGGAGGTGAAGAACACAACACCAGCTCCTGATGCTTCTCACCACAACAAACACAACGTGAAACATGACAAATATTCACACATACAAGTTAACATCTCCTCAGAGTAAATTCACAGGAATGAAACATCTGCAGTTTCTGTCGTTGTTGGAAAATGAGTTTGATGCGTCAGAGATCAAAGGAAACCAGTGACACTGAACTGGAACCGCTCACATCCAGTAAGTGTGAGTCAGAGACAGACGAGTGAACCCAGCTGCTGTGAACCTGTACAATGAACTTTATAAACCTTAGAATCATGTTAATCATGCAACCATTGCGTCATTATTGATTTTCACAGCAACATGTGAGTTGAGTCTCTGCTGAGATGAAACATTGAAACTTGGATCTGAACTGAACTGTTGATTTAGTGCAGGTCAGAGGAGCTGAAGCAGAATCACCACAGACTAAACACAAGCCTGAGAGATCAGGGCGGGGCTGAGGGCCGGGGTCAGGTCAGGAGGTCAGGAGGTCGGGGGGGGGGGTCTGGTGTTAAGTGAATCACTGGCTGATGTTTGATTTTCTTTCCAAAGTGTCTGTTCAGCCCCTGGGACACAGAGCAGCTGCTGGGAACCCACCAGTTGGCTGAAGAAGTGTGTCTCACACTCACTGGCTGTTTGTGTAGCTTCTCTGAAAACACACAGTGAGTTGAAACACTCGATGTGTGTCCGTCGTTCTGCAGCTTCAGGTCCAGCGTGTGAAGAGGTTCACACAGGGTTCAGCTCAGTGACCTGTTCCCACTCGTTTCTCTCTGAACCAGCAGATTCGTCCAGGTCTGGTACCTGCCAGAGGAAACCTTCAGAGCAGCTCTCTGGAGCAGCTCTCTGGAGCGTTCCTCTGGAACCTTCTCACGTTGACCTGTTTTTAAAGTGTGTCACACGTCAGGTGAAAGGCTCCAAAAGGGGAGGAGTCAGATCCGTCAGAGCTTCGTGAGGGGCTGAAATCCTCTCCCAGGTTCTGGAGGTTGAAACCAGGAGAAGATAAACATGAAGACTGTGATCAGATTGGAAACAGAACATTTTACCAAACTGTGAAAACAGATCCAACATCAGCACCTCACTTCCTGCTCAGCAGCGCCACAGCTGGACAACAGGCGTCACTGCACAGAGGACATGCTGCTTAGTTTTCTACAGATGATGAATTAACTTTTACAAGTTTCATGTTCAGCCAAACTGGACAGGGGACCCCCCCCCCCCTTCTGTCTGTCTGTCTGTCTGTCTCTCTCACTCCCCCTTTCTGTCTGTCTGTCTCTCTCTCTCTCTCTCTCTCCCCCTTCTCTCTCTCTCTCCCTCTCTCTCTCTCTTTTTCGCTGTCTCTCTCTTTCTCTCTCCCCCCTCTCTATCTCTCTCTCGCTCTCTCTCTCTTTCTCTCTCTCTCTCTATCTCTCTCTCTCTCTCTCTCTCTCTCTCTCTCTCTCTCTCTATCTCAAACATGTTATGATCCCATCACACGCGCAGACGGGGTTGCCAGGCAACCATGTCTGGTCACCAGACGGCCCACAATGCAACAGAAGAAGCAGATTTTACGAGCAGGTCTCAGCACGTATGTGGGAGGATTTAAAACCTGCTGTCAAATATGAAACATATTTAAATTAAAGATTTATCTCTCAGTGCAGGAGGAGTGTGTGTGTGTGTGTGAGAGAGTGTGTGTGTGTGTGTATGTGTGTGTGTGTGTGTTGTTTTGTTTACCTGCAGGTCTCATTTTGTATTCCAGGCAGCTTTCTGAACGTGGAGGCTCCTGAGTCTCTCTCGAGGAGCATCAGTCTGGAGACAGTTCACGTCTCTGGATCGTTAAAACCGGAATCGAACTCTGAACGAGTCGTAAGAGACGTTGCAGAAGAAAACTGAGATCTGTCGTCTTCACCTCCAGAGGAAGAGGGTTTCGTTTGGTTGATTTTAGATCGAGAAGTTCATCCTTTCTCCTGTGTAGAGCAGCAGGGGCGGAGCCTGTAGAGCAGCAGGGGCGGGGCCTGTAGAGCAGCAGGAGGCGGGACAAAGATCAGTGTTGTTGTTTACAGCTCGTCCGCAGCGGCGGCCTCAGGAGAACGTCAGGAGTTCAGTGAGGTCTTTGAAGGCACCATCTTCATTTTGAAATGTCCTGCTCTCTGCCTCCCAGATGTTGAGCTGGTTTCTGACCTGGTGTTGAACTGGGACGACTCCATCATGGTGAGATAGGTTGAGTTTAAAGGAGTCGCATCATTTAGCTCGTCCTGCACTTCATCTAGGAATTGATCGGAGGGTTCGATCCATGGTGAACATGCAGTGAAAGTGATGCTCAGGTCACATGTCACCAGAGATGAGCTGTGGAAGCAGCTTATTGATTATCAATAAAAAGGCTGCGTTCCGTTGACCAGCTCTGAAATATGGAGATAAGTGAGGTCATTGTTTTTTATGAACCATCAGTGAGATCACTTCCCAGCAGTCCACAGATGATCTGTTCCTGGAAACTCTCTGAACATGAGATGAAAACATGAAACATGAATCTGTGAGAAGAGAATTTCTGTTGTCACGTGAATCTCTGCATCATCGTCAGTTTAATAAAGTTTAAATCCCGTTGTCATGGATACGTTTAGTGTCACCACGCCAGCATAATTCATGAAGTTTCCTCGAGTTGATGACAAAGTGTTTCTGTGTTTAATGTGCGTCAGCAGCTTGTTTGTGTGATTAATAAGAGGCCGATGATCAGAGTGAATTGAATATGATTTATGATGTTGATTCTTTATGAGGTGGATCAGTTTTCATTAACAATCAGCTGAAGCGTTAAGTGAAACCATCTTGTCCAGGAAACGTTAATTAAAGACAGGAAGTGAGTTGTGAGAGGAAACGTTAATTAAAGACAGGAAGTGAGTTGTGAGAGGAAACGTTCCAGACGAGCTGAACTCGTCTGGTTCATTATGATTTCACTTTTACAACTTCACGTGTCGTCACTAATGAGCAGCTGGTTCCCTTCAGCTCGTCAAAGGAACATTTACGTGTATTAAATACCAGCTGTTTGTTATAATGCTTTGAACAGATTCTCTTCACTGACTCTTTTTCTTATTGGTATTATTATATGTTTGTTATATTTGTTTCCTAGAAAATGTCCAACTGAAACTTTTGCTAAGCTTTATTAAATCTTAATTTTCTAATATTCATTTTATCTGATGTGAAACAACTTCTTTTTCCTAAAAGTTGTCTAAAGAACTTTTCCTTTTCAAGATTAAGAGTTTAGAATAACTCAGAATAATTAAAGAAAGTGCTGATGAACCTAAAGTGACGGATTAGGAGCGTTCACGTTGACTGTAAACACAGACTGGTTTTAATGGTGTCGTGTGTGACAGATGAAATATCTGTATTAATTCTCCTGTGAACTGAATGATGCAGTGACATGGTCCACTGCCCCCCCCCCCCCCCAGCTGTGAAGGTCACTCAGTGGTTGGACCGAGGCTGCAGGCGACTCTGTACCAGGAAATAAAAATCAATCTTTGAACGGTTTTAGTTGTAAACAGATTTGACTTCAGCAGGAATCCGTCTGGTATTTAATTAACGGTTTGAAAGTCGGACCCCTGCTCCCCCCAGGTTGTATGTGACCTTTGACCCTGAAGGTCAAGTGCTGCTGTGGACTCCAGTTTCACTGTGACCTGTTTTGGAGGCGTTCAGCTCCACCAATCACAATTCACCGTGTCAGCAGCTGCTCGCTGGTTGCCGTGCAGAATACGTCTGACTGTAGTTTGCCTGAACTGAAAATACCTTCAGTCAAAATGAATCCATGAGAAACTTCACCAGAGAAAAGTCAAATAATCAGTGAATAAATCACGACTTGTTTCTATATTAGTTTGAAACTGGGATGAAGGAACATCTACACAATGTAACACAAAAAGGATCCAAGAGAACAACAACATGTTATTGCCGAGTGATGATGAGGAAGTTTCAATTCGTCTTTATCATGTCTGTCTTCTGTGCAATGACCAGCAGGGGGCGACTCCACTGGTCTATAGAACTCTATGAGAAGGTGACTCTGCTTCAGGAGCTTCAGGATGATTGGATCAGTGATGAGCGAAGGGGGCGGGACCTCGATGTCTCCACTTCACAGACTCGTCAAAGTGACAGTTCCTGGATCAGAGGAAGTTCAGCTTCATTTAGCTCTGCACCGATCGTCTTTATATAAAACGACTTGTGGGTCTGTATCTTTGTGTTTGTGTGTTTACACTCGTGGTTCCAGGAGCAGACGGGTCAACGTGTTGACATGAGGACAATCTGCTGAGTCGCTGACCTGAAGCAGCTCAACGATCAACGAGGTGACGGAGGTTTCACATTTTCACCGAGATTTTAATAAAACATGTTTTTATCCCTCGAAGATTCTGATTTAAAAAATCACAGCAAATAGGAGATTATTATTTTTAAATCCTTTTCCACTCTGAGTACAGAAAATGTGTTTTTGAATATTACACAGAGATTATCTTCTTCAGCAGATGATGATTTAACGTCTCAATCTGGGAATCAAACCCCGTCGCCGCTCCGATGGTTCACCGTGAAGTCCAGACGGGATTTAAAGGTTTAAATCTACAGTCAAATCTTTATTTACCTCAGACTCATTCAGGCCTCTTCTCTGATTGGTTTGTTCAGACTCATCAGCGACTCGTTAAAGATGAACTAGTAACTAGTTACTGAAGTAACAGTAACTGAGTGGTTTCCAGACGTGGATCAGAACCAGTTTTCCTCAGTTTCCTCCTGAAGCTTCGATCCTTCACTCACTTGTTAATCAGATAAATGTTTCACTGAATAAAAACGTCTCCTCTCATTAACGAGCGGTGGATCGTGGACTCGTGACCTGGACGGGTCGGTCCGTCCTCAGCTGCTCGGAGCGTCTTGGTCTCGACCTGCGAGCGACTCAGAGATTTCAAAGAGCTTTGATCTGCAAGTCGGAGACGGATCAGGTCCATCAGGATCTGAGTCTTCAGAGAGGTTCGGAACCTGCTGGTTCCCTTCAGATCCTGTTGATCCAGACCTCAGCTGGAGGATGACCTCTCACCGGCTGAGGACACCTTTAAACCAGGTCTCAGAACCAGTCTGTGGAAACGCTCAGTGGATCAAATGCTGGATTGGACTGTTCAAGACAAACAGATGTTAGCTGCAGGTTCTACACGACTCTGAACAAAGATGGACGACGCATCTCTGAAAACGAAGCAAAATATCTGGTATAGGAACGCTGCCACCTGGTGGCGATGATGTTATCTACACTCTATGCAGCAGTGATCATGGAGCTGTGGTTTCGAGGCCCCGCCCATACTCTCAACCAATCAGGAGCCAGTCTCAGCCTGTTTTATATCATCATAACTTGATCATAACCTCCTGCCTCCTCGGCTCATGAAGCTGTTTCTCAGGACAGATTATTCAAAATGTTTTTTTTGTGTTCAGTCGTGATGTTTCGTTCTGACAGTGATTGACAGGTGAGACGCAGAGTAGCAGCAGGTGATGGACCTGAGCTCCGCCTCCTCTCGGGCCTGGTTCCACTCACTGGGACCATGCAGGGCCTCCCCGGCCTCCTGCTGGAGGAGGAGCTCAGCTGGGCCTCCCCGGCCTCCTGCTGGAGGAGGAGCTCAGCTGGGCCTCCCCGGCCTCCTGCTGGAGGAGGAGCTCAGTGGGGCCTCCCCGGCCTCCTGCTGGAGGAGCTCAGTGGGGCCTCCCTGGCCTCCTGCTGGAGGAGGAGCTCAGTGGGGCCTCCCCGGCCTCCTGCTGGAGGAGGAGCTCAGTGGGGCCTCCCCGGCCTCCTGCTGGAGGAGGAGCTCAGTGGGGCCTCCCCGGCCTCCTGCTGGAGGAGCTCAGTGGGGCCTCCCCGGCCTCCTGCTGGAGGAGGAGCTCAGTGGGGCCTCCCCGGCCTCCTGCTGGAGGAGCTCAGTGGGGCCTCCCCGGCCTCCTGCTGGAGGAGCTCAGTGGGGCCTCCCTGGCCTCCTGCTGGAGGAGCTCAGTGGGGCCTCCCTGGCCTCCTGCTGGAGGAGGAGCTCAGTGGGGCCTCCCCGGCCTCCTGCTGGAGGAGGAGCTCAGTGGGGCCTCCCCAGCCTCCTGCTGGAGGAGCTCAGTGGGGCCTCCCCGGCCTCCTGCTGGAGGAGGAGCTCAGTGGGGCCTCCCCGGCCTCCTGCTGGAGGAGGAGCTCAGTGGGGCCTCCCCGGCCTCCTGCTGGAGGAGCTCAGTGGGGCCTCCCCGGCCTCCTGCTGGAGTAGCTCAGTGGGGCCTCCCCGGCCTCCTGCTGGAGGAGCTCAGTGGGGCCTCCCTGGCCTCCTGCTGGAGGAGCTCAGTGGGGCCTCCCTGGCCTCCTGCTGGAGGAGCTCAGTGGGGCCTCCCCGGCCTCCTGCTGGAGGAGCTGCTCTGTGGAACTCGTTTTGTTTGGGAGCTCGTGTTGCACTTTATCGGTCGCAGCAGGGCCCGGCCAATCAGACGCGCCGCTCGCTGCGGAGTCACAGCTGCAGCCAGTCACCGCCACCCCCCGCTTGTTGCCAGGGTTGTTTGTGCCCTCGGGGGGGCGGCGGTGCGTAACTAGAGCAGAACATGTTAACGGAGAATAGACGGGTAGTGGATCTGCCACCTGAGACAACATCACACAGGAACTGGTCCGAGAGCAGCGAGAGGTTAAAGACGAACAGGAAGCAAAACACTGGAGAAGAACAAACACTGAAATATTAACAAGAACTTCAACCTTCATCTGAGCAACGTCTTCATCAGTCAGAGTGACGAGCTCCACCTCTTCACAGAGTACTGAACTCCTGATCCTCACTTCACTGTAAATACAGTTTGTGCATCTGGACTGAAGCTTCACTTTCTTCACACACTAATTGAAGGGGCCCGCGGCCCCCTGTGGCCCCCCCGTTGCCCTAGTGGCCCCACAGAGCCAGGTTCAGTCGGGGCACACGGAGGAATCCTCAGGTTCCTGGAGCGCAGCAGGGTTCATCATAATTAAGAGCTTCCTGCTGAGTCTAACATTCAGGATACGATTCACACTTCAGAAGCTCTCCAGCAGGAGGGAGGAGGAGGAGGGGGAGAAGGAGCAGGAGGGAGGAGAGAGGAGGGAGGAGGGAGGAGGGAGGAGGGAGAAGGAGCAGGAGGGAGGAGGAGCAGGAGGAGGAGGAGGAGCAGTAGGAGGAGGAGGAGGAGGAGGGGCAGGAGGAGGAGGAGGAGGAAGAGGGAGGAGGGAGGAGGGAGGAGGGAGGAGGGAGGAGGGAGGAGGAGCAGGAGGAGGAGTAGGAAGGAGGAGGGAGGAGGAGCAGGAGGAGGAGGAGGGATGAGGGAGGAGGAGCAGGAGCAGGAGGGAGGAGGAGCAGAAGGAGCAGGAGGGAGAAGGAGCAGGAGGAAGGAGGTCTCACTGTGATTCAACAAAAAGAGGAGTTTATTAATGAATTCAGAACCAGATGAAACCGTTTATTAATAATGAGTGAGCGGTTCCCTGTTGATGTAAATCAGCTGCACCTCCTCCAGAGGAGCTGAAGGTGTGAACCTTCACACTGAGTTTGAGTCAAAAGCTTCTTACTGGTCGGGTGCTGGTTCCCAATGCCCCAGTGAACAGCTGTTCCCCCCCAGAGGTCCAGGACCTGGGTGTCACTCTCGACTCCACCTTCGGTCTCACCTCAACTAAATGTGTCTTCACCACCTCAGAAATATGTGTCTGCTCTTCCCTCTCTGACTCCATGACCCTCCTCTTCATCACCTCCCGTCTGGACCAGTCCACAACACACGTCTTTGTCTCCCTGTGTTTAGTTTGTGGTCTTGTCCCCGGACGTGTTTTCTGTGAAACTCATAAACCAAAGTGATTATTAGTGAGAGGTGGACGCTGGTGAACAGCTGTGCAGTGGAACCAGATGTTGCTCCCTGAGGAGGACAGACATTAGTCCTCTGTGTCTTTGACCTCTCACCCATTCATCAGTTTGACTGACAGCTCCAACGTGCTGAGACCCGCCCCCTCTCCGCCCGTCACTCAGCTGCTCGTGACGTGGACACGTTTGAGACGCGTCTCCACAAGTTGAGTTTGTCTCAACGTCTCAGACCTGAACGTTCCAGACGATGAGGGGACGAACCAATGGGATCGAACAGGAAGCTGTCACATGACCGACGAGGAGTAACAAACATAAACTGTTTGTAAAAATCTATAATAAAACTGTAATTATATAATGATACATTGAAGGGTAAATATGTTCAAAGGTTCATGCAGGGTCAGTACTCCAATGTGGCCACAAGAGGCCGGTAGTGTCCCCGCTCGCCGTGACTGGTCTCCAGTGGTGAAGGTTTGGTTTGAATGAATCAGCAGCACGTCGGTGCGTGTGAGTGCGTGTGAGTGCGTGAGTAAGTAATGATATATAAATAAAAACATTTTACGGAATCAGAAGAATTATAACTATTTTTATTGCCATGTATATTTGCACATACAGGAAATTGCCTTGGTGTGGTTGGTGCACTGTACAAACAACAATATAAAAACAACAATAGAACAACAATATACAGTAAGAGAGTTATGGGCACGTGTGGTTCTATGGTGCAGAGATTGGTGATAGTGCCAATAATATATAGAGGAGAAAAGAGTCAAATAATGTTTTATATGTTGTTTTCATCATGAACATACAAATGTGTCTCTGCTAACTAAATATATAAACTTGATCTAATAATGTAATTTAAATATAAATAAATCATCATAACATGAATTACCACAGAAAATATCCACGTTTTCTTTCCCACTTACATTATCAGTTTTTCAATATGTTTATTAATTTCTCAGAGAAAATACGATCTTAACAATAATGAGCATTATTTTTTTTAGTGTTTTATTAATCATGATTTTTATGAATAAAAAGTTCCAACCTGAAGGTTATTTGATGAAACTTGTTCCCATGGAGTCGATGTGCTACTGTACATATCTTATTTATTTACATTTCATATACGCACAATACTCTGCACTTTAACTCCTTTTTTTGCACTTCTGGTTAGACGCTAAACTGCATTTCGTTGTTTAAGTACTTGTACTGTGCAATGACAATAAAGTTGAATCCAATCTAATCTAATGTGTTCTGCTGCAGGACACCACCGCCCCCTAGCGGCCGGACACGCACATCACGTCTGGCTGCTGGCGTCGAGCCCTCGTGACGTCATCACGCTGACGCAGCGGACTCTGGCCCGGTGCACGTCAGAAGCTCTGGTGAAGTTCGCAGATTAGACGGAAACGTGAGATTCTACAGGTTTGACTTCGCTTCTTTCTTCACGTCAACTCGTTCAACTCGTTAAATTCACGCAAACACACGTCAGCAGCAGCTAACGATGCGTGCAGGAGCTAAGCTAACCTGCTAACACGTGCACAGCGAACTCCGCTCCACATCTGGACGATTCTCGCTTAGTTCGTTAATAACTAAGTTGAACGTGAATGACGTCATCAAACTCTGCGTCGCGCCGCTGGATCCAGATGTTGTGATTCATTCGGCTCATGCAGGAAACATCTGGCAGCTCGATGTTTGCGTCAACAGCTGATTCATTTCTGTGATGTCAGTGGGTTCGCTGCGAGTAATGTAAGACTGGCAGTAACTGTAATAGTAACTGTAACTATAACTGTAGCAGAGGCAGTCGCAGAAGCATGTTTAGTGGCTCGCAGCAGCTAGCAGAGGCTAACAGTAGCTTAAACAGCTACCAGCAGCTTACAGCGGTTAAAAGCAGCTAACAGTGGCTAGGAGCAGCTAACAGCAGTAAGCAGAGGCTAACAGACATATGACATCAGTTTCTAAATATAGTTTAACTATAAAGCATTTTATATTTATATCGTGTTGTGAAGTTATACCTAATTATATCTGTATACTTATAAATACTATGCTGCTAATGTACTACGGTATTAAAATCATAATATAATACTTATCATAAATCACTGTATTTATATAGCACATTTCAAATTAAAGTGGCAAGGTGCTCACATAGGTCTAATTCAATGTACTTCCTCAGTCTGTAGGAAGTTGGTGTTATATTGTGTTTAATTATCTATTTATTCTATTTATTACTTTGGTTTATGGAGAACACTCATGTTCAGAACCTGACGACACACAAATTAAGATAAAACCTTTAAACACTTTGAATCACGACTTTCTTTCATTTCATATTTCATCGGTTGTGTTTCTCCACAGTTGGAAAATGGCTCTGACACAAGTTTCCTCCAACAAGTGCGCCGGCGGCTTCCAGAAGGTGTTCGAGCACGAGAGGTGAGAGCGGCTTCTCCTGACACACACACACACACACACACAGACACACACACACACCTTCTCACAGGAGTATATCATGTGTGTGTGTTGGTTTGTCCTCCAGCTCTGAGTTGAAGTGTAAGATGAAGTTTGCTGTGTACGTCCCTCCGAAGGCCGAGACGGACAAGTGTCCCGTCCTCTACTGGCTGTCCGGTGAGTCTCCGTCGGGTCCCAGCTCCTCAGGTTGACCACAGGTTGCGTCTCTCGTGTCACAGGTTGTGTGTCTCGTGTCACAGGTTGTGTGTCTTCCCCCTCGTGCAGGTCTGACGTGCACGGAGCAGAACGTCATCACTAAAGCTGGATGTCAACTCGCGGCTGCAGAGCACGGAATCATCATCGTGGCTCCGGACACCAGCCCACGTAAACACACACACACTCCATCGCCCCCTGGTGGCCGGCTGCAGTATAGGTCATACACCACAGTCAGTGATGTGTCCCCTCAGGTGGCTGTAACATCGAGGGCGAGGACGAGAGCTGGGATTTCGGCACCGGAGCTGGTTTCTACGTTGACGCCACGCAGGAGCCTTGGAAATCAAACTACCGGATGTACTCGTACGTCACAGAGGAGGTGGGTTCGATTCCTCTCATGTCTGTTCCCCCCCCACAGTATATGTATAATTCCAGACTTGGATTAACAGTTGTGTTGTTCTATCTCAGCTCCCCAAGCTGATCAACGCTAACTTCCCCACCGCCCCCGACAGGATGTCCATCAGCGGTCACTCCATGGGCGGCCACGGGGCGCTGGTCTGCGCCCTGAGGAACCCTGGGAAGTACAAGGTACCGGAGGTCGGGTGTGAACGGACGAAACGTTAACGTGTGACGATGCTGACGTCTGTCTCTGTCTCTGTCCTCAGGCCGTCTCCGCCTTCGCTCCGATCTGTAACCCGGTGCAGTGTCCCTGGGGACAGAAGGCCTTCGCCGGATACCTGGGCCCCGACCGGGCCACCTGGGAGGTAACCAGTCCGGGGGCCTGGTCCCACTCAGAGGGGGACACTGGACCCTCGTCTTCCTCCACACATCACAGAACTTTTACATCCCACTACACCTAAATCTAAACCAGTGTGTTGAGGGTTCAATTCCCTCCAGCTTCAGGAACATGAGGAATAGAAACGAGATGATGAGTTTCTTCACCTCAGGAACATGAATAGAAATGTTTCATGATTTGTTTTAATTTAATTCAGTGACTGTTACTAATGTGTTTAGCGTCATTACATCTGTGATCAACCAGTAAACGAGCCCCCCCCCCCTCCAGGCGTACGATGCCACCGTGCTGGCGGCGTCGTACTCGGGACCTCAGCTCGACATCCTGATCGACCAGGGCCGTGATGACCAGTTCCTGACGGCCAGTCAGCTGCTGCCCGACAACCTGATCGCCGTCTGCTCCGAGAAGAAGATCCCTGTGGTCTTCAGACTGCAGCCGGTCAGTGGCTCTCAGCCTGTTAGTGGTCATGTGACGTGTGACATCACATTGTTGTGCTGAGTCGTGGTCGTCTCGTTAACGTGAACTGAACCAAACATTTGATTTGATCTTTTCTCACGTGATCATCATCTGAAGCTTTCACTGATTTCTGACCTTGTATAAAACCAGTGATGAAGGTTCAAGTTGTTTTGATGTTTCCTCCTGCAGGGTTACGACCACAGCTACTTCTTCATCTACTCCTTCATGAACGACCACATCAAACATCACGCCAAGTTCCTGAACGTCTGAGCTGCAGCAGGACGGAGCTCTGGACTTCTCCTCGGACTCGAGTGAAGTCACGTTCAGAACTGGAAGTCTGTCAGTGAACAATCAGCTTTTCAGAATAAAACCTTGAGTTGTTCTCGTTCTGTCTTTATTCACCTCAACAATTTCATTAGTCATCACTACAACAGGTTTTCTACTGGTTTGACAATTTAACAGAATAAGATCCAAGAGAAGAATGAATTCAGAAAAGAAAAGTTTTAGCAGAAGAAATAATCAGATGAACTTTTATGAATTAAAAAAATTCTTATCATATTAAAAAAAATCTGAAAAATGTAAAAAAAAAGAACTGAATTAAGACAAGATGGATTTTTTGGGAATAAATGAACAATTATTTCAAAAAGAGCAGAAGCAGATAAATTCTTTCCATCTGAGAAGTCGGACAGAAGAAGAAGCAAAGCGACAGACGATGGAGTCGTTTGACAGATGAGGTCTTTACTGATGAAGTGATGAGAAACACTTACAGTATTTACAGTATTCACAGCAGTTAAGGCGACATTAAAGGGACATTTCATGCATTTAAATCAGTTGCTGTACAACAAATTACACAAAAGGCTCACAGAGAGTTACAAAAGGGTGCGTTACATCAAATCTCAACAAACCTCAAAAATAAAGTTCCTCCTGGTCAGAAAAGTAGAAAAATGTGAGCGCAGGTCGTTTCTGGACAGTTTACAACTGTATTTACAAAAAAACAGGAAACAACTCTGCTTTGTGTTCAGCAGGATTTTCACACCACATTTACACAATTTACATCAGCGTCACATTTGTAAAAGTTTGATCCTTCGCTTCAGATTTTAGGTGAGTGAAGATTTTCTCAGTTGCCAAAACAAAGATATAAATAGAGAAGTTAAAAAGTTTAAAGTGCAGATTCTGTCGGAGGAAGCAGTTGATTCTATTTTCCCCAAAACTCCGAGGATACGTCAGTGAAATCTGTGAAACGTAGAAAACGTACAGACGTGGAAACACATTTACAGAAAATCTAAGTGACGTCGTTAATTTCCCTTTCGGCTCGACTCACCACGATGATCCTGATATTTAACCACTGACTAAATTAAGATGGACGACATGAAACTCAACCCTGTCGCCCCCTGGCTGCAGGACAGGTCATTGACCCTCCTCCTCCGTGTTCGCAGATGGGACACGGACCAAACACGATAGAATCGAGATGGTTTCTGTGGTTTTAGGTTCTTATCACACTGGTGTATCAGTGGAGACGTGTCGACCGGCTGTTTTCAGTCGATGGTTTTGACTTTGACTTCAGCAGGAGTTCAAGATTTTATAAAAATGAACTACAGATTTTAGCAAAAAGAAAAAACATAATACTGTTACCAGATGCTAATTTATTATCGGATATATGAAACATATTTACGACGTGGTGTGCCTGTGTTTCTCCGAGCTGCCGATAGTGTTGAAATTCTTTTGGATTTTATGAAATCTTTGCTGATGTGAAATATACAGAACATGAAGAAATACTGAATATTAATTCAACAACAGGGAATACTTGTGATAAACAATATGTACATTTAAATAAAAAAACTATCACAAGAGAGAAAAAAATGTTTTGGCAACTGTGAAATGTACGATGAATTCTGCCACCTGGTGGACACGTGTAGACTCCTCACAGGAGGTTTTCTCTTTAACTTTGAATCTGAGGTGATGAACTCACGACTCCAGAGTCGGTCGACACGGGAGGCAGCTACATGTCGGCTGCTGCCCCCGGAGGCCGATTCATCACATCACTGAACTCTGGGTAATGTTGGCGACAGGAAGAGGAACGGAGGAAAATGGCGACGTCTCCGGCTCCAGTGTGAATGTTACGTTTTATTTCTGCTCTGATCGCGTTGGAGGAAAAAAGTGTTTTAACAGATTTACTGAGCAGCTTCTTCTCGATGTTCAGACTCGACGCTCGATGCTCGAAGCTCAGACACGAGAAGCAAATGAAACTTGTCGGACGCAGAAGCTGCGGTTTGATGTTTGATGAACGATTCTCTCAGTGAACGAACTTTGGATTCAAGACAAAGATCCTCGAACAAACATGAAGTGGAGACTCGGCTGCAGAGACACTTTTATAAAAGAAAGACTTTTACCTAAAATACATTAGAGAAAAATATTTTTGGGATGTTTACAACAACTCATCAGCTTCTCTTTACATCATAAATATGTTTTTCTTTAAATAGAATTGTGGCTCACATTGTTCTCCCTCTATGTTCAAACTGGTTTGGTTTAATTCTCTTCAGGACACGATCGGGTGAAAGAAGAAAGTTTGTTTTAGACTAAATGTTAAAAAGACAAAGTGCCTGTTTAGATTTAATGCCACATTTTAAAGTAATTATCGCAGAGTATTAGGGCCACGTTGTTGAGAATAATATGAACGAATTGAGACAACTTTAAAGAATAATACATCATGTCATAAAAACCCTATGAAAAGAAATATTAAAGATATTATGGCATTATACTAAGAAAACTAAATATGATCGGTCTTTTCAGAGTTTTATCGAAATTTTACTTTTCCCCTCAAAATAATTTTGAATTTATTCTTGAGAAGTTTCCCCAGTGGCCCTGGTACTGGTCCTGATGTAGACTGGAAAACAAGATGGACGACATGAAGCCAAACATCTGGATCTCCGCCTGCTGGGCGACGGTGGTATAAACCCGCCTCCTCTATGTCAGAACATAGGACCTGGATCAAGCTAAACAAATCTAAATACAACAGAAATAAATATTTCATGTTCGTGATAAGTTTGGTTATTATTAATTTCCCGATATTTAGAGCCTGTGGCAACTCTTTAAATGACGTCAGTCTCCACATCTGAAATAATTTGGCTTCATGTCAGTTCAGTGGGAGGAAGAGGAATCATCCATCTTCATAAACAGTCATTGATCGTCTGCATATGTTTGATCGTTGTTGTATTTTCAACCTTCAGCTGTTTGTGTTTCTCGTGTTTACCTGAAGAAGTGATTGGTTTACATCGTCCAATCAGACACTGGCTCTTCCATCAATCTGCTTGTTAGATTCGGAATCACCCAGAAGTTCCCTCGTGTGAATTAGTAAATAAATCAGTTTAGTTCGTTTAAAACCACTTTGCATCCTTGAATATAATAAAAAACACTCTGTTACTGGGACGAGGCAGAGCGGCCTCGGGGTGGCGCCAGAGCGTCGGCGTGTGGATACCGGCGTGCGTTTGTTGAGCGTGTTGGTCGGTGGAAGCTCCGCCCCTCTCTGCTCGCTCACGTCAGGAAGGCGTGTTTGGGGGAGGCCCGGTCCAACAGAGCGTGCACCATGACGCTCACCTTCATCAGACCCTTCTCCTCCAGGATGTGGTGAGGGAGACACAGGTGGTCCTGGAAGAGCAGAGCAGGAAGGAAGGAAGGAAGGAAGGAAGGAAGGAAGGAAGGAAGGAAGGAAGGAAGGAAGGAAGGAAGAGAAGGACAGACGGACAGAGCCCAGAGTGTAGAGGAGCAGAGGCCAGACACAAGGTTTAGACTCATTGAGGTTTCCTGCAAGAACAAAATGTAAAAAACAACAGATCGGTTCTAACAAGACTTTCTGAGTTCGTAAAAAAAAGCTCTCCTTTCAGGAACTAGCCGTAGCCGCTAACATGTTATAATTTATATATGTATTTAAATTAAAGGAAGGTTATTTTCTTTTTGGAATCACTCTCTTGAATAAAGAGAGGAAACAGTTTGTTTCCTTTAAAACTTAAAAGTCTCGACCTTCACACAAAGACACCGGAACCCACTTGATCCCTAAACTGTATTTATTACCTCAGACTTTCACACGTTCAAATACACTGATCTTAAAAAGACTTCCCCTCACACAGAAAATCCACACATCAGCACAAAGTTAAAAAGAATCTGTGCAGGGAATGTGGCCGAGAGGATTTACTGCAGGAGTCAGTGAGCAGAATGAAATCAGATCAACAAGCGGAGTAATCCCGTTCCTAAGTGTCCTCATAGAAACAAGCTGCTGCTCAGCTCGACTTCTGCAACGTGAAAGTGAAACATCGGTGAAACATCGGTGGAGCATCGGTGGAGCATCGGTGAACACGCAATGAATCTAAGAACCAATCAGCTGCCAGGGAAACGGTCTTCACCAACGAAGCAGTGAGGAAAGAAAACGTCCACATTCCTCAGTTTTTTATTCTCTCAGTAAATATTCTGTTAATCATCTGTATCAAACCATCTATTTATTAAGAAGACTGATTCATATCTATCTTCAGGCTCATGGAGTGTGTGTAGCCCTTCAGGTGTTCTGCTCAGTCACACGGCATCAGATTCATGGAAACGGTTTCAGGATTCAACCTGAATCCGACTGAAAGGGATCCACCTGACAGAAGTCATCAATAATCCATGACTAGTGAAATAATCAATAACTAGTGAAATAATAAATAACTAGTGAAATAATAAATAACTAGTGAAATAATCAATAACTAGTGAAATATGGCTTCAGGATTCAGGCTCCTTCAACTCGAGCGTCTCGTGTGCTTTTACACTTCAGGCCGTTAAACGTGTTCCGTGTGAAACTGAAGGAATCGTCTCATATTCAGAGAGAACGTGAAAATGTCTCTGGGACACAACAGGGCTCAGCGGCGCCCCCTGCAGGTCAGACATCTGATCGTAATCCTTAAACTAAGACATAGTGTCAGAGGATGATAGCGTTTTTATTTCTGTCAGATTTTCTGATTCTATTCGAAATATAAACAAATTTATATGAGTTGTTATAGTAAAATTATTATATGAATTAAATTATATATTAATTATAACAATAATGTAAATTTGGATTCTAATTGAATTTGAAAAGAGAATTCCCACGTGACAGAATCCGTCGATGAGGGTGTTTTACTGTATTTTCATCTTGAAGCAGGAACTCTACGATTCTAATGGAGACACGTGTTTAGGCTCCGCCCCTCGACCGGAATGTCCCTGGTGTAGTGAACGACCGAAACATCGTCCAGGCAGCTGCTGAATACTGTGACCAGTATTAATCTCTACCCGTGTTAATAACCTGAGTTCTGCACCAGGTTATTAACAAACTGAAGCTCAGGGACAGGAGGCGTCTCCGTCTGGCTCCAGGGAGCTGAGTCTGAGACGTCCCTGTGTCCAACATGTTGATCAGTCGTGAGTCACTTCAAGAAGCCTGCAGCTTCGGTTCAGAGCTTCAAAGTCTGTTTGTTGTGCAAAGACACAAAGACGTCTGTGAGCAGAGGACCAATCAGATGCTGCATTCGTGTCACATGTCACAAATAAAGATGAATTCAAGTGTCGGGAAATCTGCTTTTGTTCGTTTTGTCTCATCGTCACTGAGAGCTAAAGGAAATATTCAAGTTTAGATGGAATCAAATCTCAGTGAAGATGATTCATATCTGTCACTGAGATGAGCTCATATGTTCATTTAAACATTGAGAAACTTCTTTCACATTCACTGAAGTTCCTTTCATATTGAAATATGGATCAAAATTTAGCAAATCTTTGAATAAATCTGTAAAAGAGCTCGAGTCAAATCGATGGAGAATCAAAGGAAAAGAGACTTTTCTGTTCTGATGCTTTCAGAAGATGAACTGAGCTCCTCTGGAGGATCATGTGTGAACAGAGAGAGACTCACCTCCTCCTCCTGAGCTCCAGGAGAAGTGTGAACACAAGGAGGAGGTGAGTGGGGGGGTGATGATTAAACACTCAATATAGACACTGTGATGTCACAGCCCTCAGCCACTGCATCAACTGCACGGTGATGATTTTATAACTTTTTAAATAAAACACTTTTAAAATCACATAAATGGAAACACGCGACCGGATGAGCTCGAGGACTGGGGACCGGCCAGTATCACTGAGACAAACCATTACAAAGATCCATGTTTACATCGGATCAGGATTATTACCATGTGACACAAATGCAGCAAAAATAAGGAGGAGGAGCCTGAACAGAAACGGGGCGGGGCTAGCAGGTGCTCGGCTACGTCAGCTCGCTCCAGCTATAGGCCACAAAGAGCAGAACGAGGCAGAGCACGTGAACCAGGCTCGAGCCAATGAGGTCCCAGATCTGCCAGGCGGGAGGCGGGGTTTGAGTGGTGACAGAAACCAATGAGGGCGTCTCTGACACCGCGGGGGACGCAGGGTTCGAAGCTGAGATCGCCACTTCCTGTTTCCTTTCCACCGAGGTCGGATCCAGAGCAACCAGAGCCCGAAGCGTGGTGCAGAGCGGCCGCAGGCGACACTGGGTGATGTCGTAGGGCGAACACAGAGAAGACTGGTGCCCCCATTAGGAAGGAGGGGGGAAGGAGGGATGAATGCAAAAAGAGAGGAGGAGGAAGGTAAGAAAGGACGCAAGGAAGGTGAAAAGGGGGCAAAAGGGGGAAGAGAACAGAAGAGGAAGTAACAAGACAAGAAGGATGAGGTTGGGAATAAGGGATGAAGCAGATCAGAGAGGTTCAGGCAATGAGAGGAGGTGAAGAAGAAAGAGGAGGAAGGATATAAAGGTGAGGACGAAGGAGGAGAAATATTCTCAGAGGAAGAAAAGAAGAAGGAGAGATGAAGGAGAGAAAGAAAATAGAGAAGAATGAGAGAAACAAGGAAATACAGATCGAGCAAAAAGAACATTTGTATGAAGTGTTTACAACCGAAAAGGGGACAAAGGATGAAAAGAGAGGGACAATGAAGAAAGAGAAGAAGAAGAGAGACAGAGGGAAGAGGAGGAGGCAGAGAAAGAGGAAGAAGAGGATGAGGAAACAGAGGAAAGAGGAGAAAGAGGAGAAAAGTAAGGAAAAAGAAGAGGGTGATGAGAAGAAAGAGATAGAGGAAGAGAAGGAAGGCGTGTCAGGATCCAGCCGGAAAGTAAAAAGAGAAAAAGCAGGAGGTTAACCAATGGACACAGAGGTCAAAGGTCACAGAGCGTGAGCTGGGGCGGAGGCAGGCAGGGTTACCATGGCAGCAGGGATGCTCTCTTCAGTAAACAAGACAACAAGGAGAAGCTGCAGTGTCGGCACGTTAGCACGTTAGCACGTTAGCACAGAAGCTGTTAGCGGGTTAGCTCGGCGCTGTGAGGGGAAGCAGCAGAGACGGAGGTCAAAGGTCAAAGGTCGAGCAGAGACACAGATCAGAACCAGAGAGGAAAACAAAAACAAACAACTTTCTCACAGAGAAAAACTCATGATTATGAATCTATAAGTAATTCTGAATGTGCGTGTTACGGTCTGAGCAGCGTCAGGTTTCTTCTTCTCTCTCTAACGTCTGAGTGTTTCCTTCACTCCTGATCCTCTGTTCCTCTGGAGCTGAACAACCACCTGCACAGCACTTCCTGTTTATTCCTGTCACGTGATGTTAATGAGATTGTGTCTGTGCGGTTGTTGTGTGACGTCCAGAAACAGAGAAATGTGCGTTTCACTAATTGACTGTGATCGGCCTGTAAACAGTGGTGACCTCAGCGGAGCCGGGTTTCAGCCGGCGCTGGTTCGAAGCTGCAGGAAGTCGCAGTCGACCGGTTCGTTCCCGCCGCTCAGTGTGGAGGCCACGCCCTCACCACCTCGCTCAGGAGGAGCCTGACCTCAGAAGGATAAGTCTGGCCTCCAGTCGACTCCAGAGGTTCACAGCCAGTGAACCTCTGCTGGTCCTGTTTTAGTCTGAAACTAACCCAGTGTGCGTCTGTGTGTTCTCAGGCCTGCGTATGGACGGTGACTGAATCTGAACCGGGGACATAACACTCCTGTGGACAGAGACATGTCACTGAGACGTGGTCGTGTGGGCGGAGCCTGAAGCTGCTGATCAGCCGGGGATGGAGGAAGCTGGAAGCCACAGGCAGCCATGACAGCGGTGATGAGTCAGTTAATGTCAACATTAATGACTCGTTTAAAAGCCATGACAACAAAAAGGAGGCAGGTATGAAATGAAACCAGTCCTGGGGATCAGCTGAGTTCAGATATAAACAACGTTAAAAGACCTTTCGAGTTTCTTATGGATTTTGAAAGAAGCCTTCAGGCGTCTCACTTCAGGATTTATCTCTGGAGCGTCACGTGACACATTGAAATCAGCCTCCTCCCAGATCTGGTGTCAGTTTACTGTCGTCATCAGTGTCCTGCAAAAGACCTCGACTTCAGTTTTCACCTCACTCACCAACGTGAATTATAACTTCAAGTCTTTTCCTCAACCCACAGTAACGTTCTTTATGTTTTGCAGGACACCTTCACAGATCCTTAATCAATACATAATCAATAATCATGCTGACGACAGCGTGGAGCAGCTGCGTGAGGGGGAGTGGCTCTGATGAACTGGAGGTGTTTTCAGGTGAAGGTCTGAAGATGGACCAGGGTGTGATGACCTCACGACCTGAGTCCTGATTTATTTACTTATCATTTTAACAATATGCCGAATCAGCGATGAAGCCTTGAATTTACAGTCGACTGTCGTGGATTAATGTGAAACTGTTGAAAACATGAAGATTCTCAGTCGACTTCTGCAGCTGTGGAACTTTTTCTATCTGTAATATTTATTTTAAATGCACATGTGAGATAATGATAAAGTTAAATTACAGCTAATGTAAAAACACATGTATCACGACTTGATTGGCTCGTGTTGGTGTCGAGTTAACGAGTCAAACTACAACTGACTGTTTCCTTCACAGGTCACCTTGGACCCACACATCCTGAACCACAGGAGGGTTCTGCTCTGGTGTAAACAACGACCTCCAGTTCAGAGACTCGGGTCGGAGCAGGAGCACAGGGACCGAACAGCTCAGCTCTTACCTGAGAGACACCGATCTTCCTGCAGGCGTCCAGGAAGTTCTCCACATTCCTCCGACACTTGGCCATGCTGAGTTTGGGCTGGAAGCACAAAGTCGCACAAAGACGCACAAAAATCAATATTTTCTACATATCAGAACAAATGTTCATGATCTGCTGCTGATAAACACAATCTTCAGCTCCAGGATCGTTCAGAGCGAAGAACCGGAGAAGGGGGGGGGACGCACCACTGCAGGCGAGGGGACGTGGATGCTGGCGACTGAGCGAGGACGAATGTGATTGGCCAGATGACAGAGCACGACGCCGTCCATCAGAGACGAGCCGAGGTCTTCAGGGAGGACGACCTTCAGTCTGCTCTCGATGCTCTGAGGGAAAAACTACATTTAACACACTGCACTCAAAAAACTACTGAACAGTAGATATTACCCATGATCCTCTGCTTCCTGACCCAGAGGAGCTGCTGCTGTAATACATCTTCATATTTTAAAAGTTTCCTGCTGAATATTGAAGATAAACTAGGTTTTTAATAACTTCTCAGTCTTTTTAACTGATCTACAGTTCTTGGACAGTGTTGGGTTTGGGTCGTGGTGGAGGATTCGTCATTATGGCGTTAGAGGCCTCCTCAAAAAACAAAAAAACAGCCACTACACTCCAGAATGTACAGAACTGGAACATTATGAAATAAGTGTCATATCTTTATGTTAAAGTAGAATTAGCTCTGACTCGGTGACGATGAACAATCAGTGTCTCACGTCTCTGAGCTGCTCCATGAGCTCCAGCTCTTCTCTCAGCTGCTCCATCTTTCTCCTGATGGTGAACTGAGGATCCACAGACTCCAGACTCTTGTGGCTCCGCAGGAACACTGCAACAAACACAACAACAACAACAGGTCAACAAGTCTGCAGGGACACAGGAACCATGTGACGGACTCACGCCCACAGAGACGACCCGGGGCCTCTGAGGAAGAGTCAAGAAGAAGAGGAAGTTGGCCTCACTAAGCTCACACTCATTTCTGTTGTCCATTGTCTATTCATTCATAACCTTTGTGCTTTGCTCTTCTGTCGTGTTCATTTTGTATTTTTTACTGATTTCTCTTCTTGCTGCTGTAACTTGGTCAATTTCCTGCTACGGAGAATTTCCCCAACGTAGAATCAATAAAGTTAAAACCTTTATTTAGTTATCTTATGTTAGAGGGTTAATAACATCTCAGGGATCAGTGACATTATATTACATACACATATAAATACACACAACATAAACTGTGGAGGATATTAACAGTAACTCGGTCCACAGTTCATCACTGACAGAGGAAAACCTTCTCTGCCATAAAAGATGTAAGACGAACACAGACAGAAGGAGAATAGGAGCAGCACAAGCCCCCCCCCACACACACACACACAGACACACACAGGGTGAGGATGGTTGTTAATGGGGTCAGCAGCAGACGATGTGAGCGTGTCAGCTCCTGATGAAGTCACTCTCCCTGAGGCCTGAGCCCATTATACACCATTAGTCATTATCTGATACACACACGCACACACACACGCACACACACGCATACACACACACACACACACACACACGCACACACACACACACACACACTCTCTCTCTCCTGGAGACACTGAAAGTAAGAGAACGTTGCGGTGCTACCAGGTGAACAACCACATGAGCTTAGTTCAAGTATCGACAGTTTATTGGGACACAACCTACACACAACGTTATCTTCTATTCAATCGTTAACATCTGCCACACACTGGTATTAAAGATGGACGACAGGACAGCTGCCGAAGGTGAAGAGCAAACATCTGCATCAGACAGTTCAGAGTCACACACACACACACACTCACACACACACACACACACACACACACACACACACACACACACTAACATGTGGTTTAAACAGCTTGAGATGAAAGCAGATTGTGTGTGGTGAAGCTCCACTTTCATCACACACACACACAGACACACAACCACAGCTGTTACATGTGGTCTGAGGCAGTGTCAGTTTCCTACAGAATCAGAAGAAGAAGCTGAACTGAACTTGTGTTCTCACCAGAGCTTCCCACCAACAGGAGGAGCTACAGAGTTTAATGAAGCTTTTAGATTTTGTCTTCATACTGTGATAATGTTCTTAAGATCTGTGAGTTGAAGCTGAAACCCCTTGTGAAACAAAACATGTATTAGACCATGAAGAAGAAGATTCAGTTTGAAATGGAGAAAAAACACGAACACCAGATTTCTTCAGTTTGAAGAGAAACACAAACTCCAGGTGGAGTCTGAGAAGAGGACGAGGGTCAGCTGACACGAGTCCCACGCCGTTAACCCGTTAACTGAAGAAGATGGAACCTACCGCGGCTGAGCGAGCCTCCGTCATTCAGGCTACGCGGCGTATCTCTACGGAGGGGCGAGGCCTGTGAGAGGAGGGAGGGGTCGAGACAGGAAGGAGGGGGCGAGCAGGGCAGCGAGGGCGGGGCTACAACCAGGAAGTGGGGGTGGTCAGAAGTGGGTGTAGCGTGTGTGTGGGGAAGGTTTGGAGCACCAAGGTGAACAAGGTGAACCCGGTGAGCAAGGCAAAGTTCATTCCACGAAAAAACACGCCCGAAAACACCAACAACACCAGAACCAGGGTCCGAAACAATGAGTGACAGGAGTGGAACCAGGGCGGATCACATGCATTCAGGATTTTAACATCGAAAGTCAAGCAGCAGATCAATGAGGAGCAGACGGATAAAAACAACAACGTGTGAATCGAAGAAGAAAAAGTGAAAACAGGGAAAACATGAAACGACAACACAGAACAAAAAAAAGCACAAAAACAAAATAAAGATTAGTCGCATTCCACAATACAGATACCTCAACATGCTGTTAGCAACATGTTAGCTTCATTAGCACTTAGCAACATTTCACAAAGCTAATAGTTAGCAAACAAATGCTTGATGGTTGCAGAGCTAAACACAGCGGACGAGCAGTGACCACGAAGCTGCACCGCACACGAGCTAACGCTAGCTCACACTCAGCGTTAGCATGGGTTCTCCCTGAAGCCGGGGACCAGGACAATCAAGATGTCCTGCAGCGTGTCAGTTTGAAATCAGGACTTAATGATTCCACCTTCAGATGATAAAAATATCTGATGCTTTGTAAAGATACAGATTTTAAAATAGGCGGCAGCACATGTGGATCGAATCCCACTCAGGCTACCTGCAGCATTTTATACATTCATGATGATCCCCCCCCCCACCACCACTCCACATCCAACTCACCTGACCGGGGCTTCAGTCCAAACGGCGGACTGCAGAGGGCCGGGTGTCCGGCGGCTGCAGGGCGCTGTGGGGACAGAGACACACGGTGAGGGAGACAGTTTCATGAGTGAAAACTAAAAGTGAAGTTTCTGTCTCGATGTGGGACAAACGACTGCACAGAGAAAAACCACAAACACACACACTGGTTCAAACTGGTTGAACTACCTCCGTCCCAAATTAACCATCATTCCTTTTATCCTGACTCCTCCGAAGTCACTGTGACCTTTGACCTCTGGATTCTAATCACTTCATCTTTGAGTCAAAGTGACAACTTGTTCAAATGTGAAGAAAAATACCTTAGAGCCAAATTTGAAATGATTCTATGTGTGCGTTATTAAGACAACGTGTTCACAAGGTCACAATGACCTTGACCTTTGACCACTCGCATCTAATCAGTTCATCCTTGAGTCTAAGAGAAAACACTTGGACCGACTCTAAAAGGAGGAAACTCTCTCAACATGTTCCTGAATCATTGTCAAGGACAAGAATGAGACGGACAACCTGAAACATGAACTCACTGGACAAGGGACAAAATATCTATTGTTTACAAACTGAAATCTTATTGTCAGACGTTGTTTGTTTGTCAGAAACAAACAAGACACTCGAACCCAGAGCGTTGGACACACGTGTCCCTGCTGCTGGACGACATGTGACACATGTGAGGCTCCGTGTGGTTCACTCGTCCAATAAGAGACAAACTCAAAGACACACGACTGTTCAGATCTGACACGACTGCAGACAGATGAGTGGGCGGGACCAACTCCACTGGTTCTACTGTAGGTTTACCTTGATTGACATATGCCACTGATACTCCCGACATGCAAGCTGGGCCTCAAACCTGGCCTTCTCTAGAATCATCTGTCTTTTCTTCTGGAACTCATGTCCACCCTCCTCCTGCGAGAGCTGCTACACAACGCAGCAAACGTTCAGGCCTCAAAAAGACTTAAATCCTCTATCACGTCCTTAAAGAGACTTTAAACAATATATCCAGGGACAAAGACACAAAGAGACAATTTGTTCTTTATCACACAATTAAACTTATCAAGGAAACTGTATTTAAGCCGAAGTGCAAACTCATCGGGGGGGAAACTGTGACACAGAAACAAACGAGGGGTGGAAATGAAGTTTGTATATATTTCATCTGCTTCTCCAGTGACATCATTAAACTTTGTTCTGTTTAACTTCATCTTAATCGACCTCTGAGCCAATCAGCTTCCATCTGACGGTGATTAACCTCTGGAGGCAGCGGGCGATATATCAGAGCTTCTGGTGAATCTTCAACAAGTGTGTTTCCACACGAGTCGAACGGTTCTTCACAGAAACACAAACAACGACTCTTTGTGTTTTAGGTTCAGAATCTTTTTAAACTCGTTTAGTCCTGAAGCAAAAGACGTGTTAAACCTTTAGAGTGAGATGATGTCATCGTGTTCAAGACATGTGACTGATTGAATCATTGTGATACTCGCAGGAAGGGTGAAGAGCATTATGGGAAATGTAGTTTGTTTTTCCTCATGTCTGCTGATGACAACCTGCTGTTCTGTGTCTTCATTCAGAGTGAGACAGGATGGACAGACGTGTGGACTTTACCTTGGGTGTGGTGGAGCCGTCATCGCTGTCCTGACCACTGAGGAGAGAGAGAGAAGCTTTTGGTGAAGCAGGTGAAAAACAACTGGCTGATGCACACAACACACACACACACACACAAACACACACACAACCACAGACAGACAACTGAGACTGAAGTCTTACTTGAGGGACTCGTCCACTGTGACCAGCTCCACCGGGTAGAGCCGGACTCCAGACACATGGTCCTGCTCCGTGGTCGCTCTGACACACAACAGACGTCATTAATCATCATCGGTCATCAACGCTACTTCACAGGTGTTTCACAATAAGACTGACTTGAGGTCAGTAGTGTCAGTGATCTGTAGACACTTCTAAAGGTGAGAGGACCAATCTGGAGATGTGTCACCTGCTGGGATCCTGCAGCAGCTCCACCGCCTCCTGCAGCTGGTTGATCATGTCAATGTGGAGCTCCGTGCCCCCGGGGACCTTGGACCTGCGACCACAGGAGTAAACATGTGAAAACGAAAATGGTAATAAATCATCATATTTAGTAATAATACATATAGAACAATTTTGGATCTGGAAATGAACTCACGTTTGTTTTGTTTGCCACGGTGAGTCTTCTTCTATCCTGAGGGGCTCGTCGAAGTCTGCTGCCGACCGACCCTGCACACACACAGACACACACAGACACACACACACAGACACACATCAGCACCAGCTGCAGCTGTCACATGACCAACAGAGACGTTACCACTCGTCCCAAATACACACACAACAATAAGGACACTGTGATAAATGTCTTTTCTCTGAAGCACGAATATCAGACATAAGTTCCGATTCTCAAACCCGACATTTGATCAAACTGAATGTTTTTAGATCAAATAAAACTCTTTTGATATCTGCTCTCTGACATCGAGACGAGTGTCTTCCACTTTTAAGATTTTGTGTTCAGATCAAACAATGAATTGATTCATGAAACTGGAAGAACTCAAATATCTCAGGATGAGAAGGAGGAGCCGTGTTGATGCTCCCACATGTTCCTCCTCCTGTTACATTACATTACATGTCATTTAGACATGTAATGCGACTTACAATTAGTACGCTCAACATTCATGATTTTAGGGGTTCAGTATCTTGCCAAGGACACTTCGGCATGCAGATGGGAGAGAGTGGGGTTTGAACCGGCAACCATCTTGTTGGAGAACCATCACACTAACCACTAGGCCACACCGCCCACTCGTTGTGAACGAGTCTGACCCGACAATCTGCTGCTGCTTCACAAACACTAACTACACAACATGTCAGGACACTATCTTACAGTGTTCCTGTGTGAAAACAGCTGGAGAGTCCGCTTGTCCTCTGGTGTTGTAAAGGTGGACAAGTGGACAAAATCCTTCACACTGAAACTGTCACTTAACGATGATGAACACAAACTCCTCTGAAGCAGCTGGTTGTGTCCGTGGCCT
The DNA here is from genome assembly GCF_949316205.1 of Platichthys flesus. Classification (NCBI taxonomy): domain Eukaryota; kingdom Metazoa; phylum Chordata; class Actinopteri; order Pleuronectiformes; family Pleuronectidae; genus Platichthys; species Platichthys flesus. Next base: position 960,246 of record NC_084957.1, on the reverse strand, counting down.
CGACACATGTGAAACGTCTTCTCGTCTCTTCTGGACAAGTAAAGGATTATAAATCAACATTTTGATCTCACACCACCACAGTAGATAAATGCTTAAATCTCAGTTTTAAAACCCCTCTGTTAAAGTAAAAAAACACGACTTCCTGTGAGGGAGGAGCAGCGCCCTCCTGTGGTGAGGTCGGACGTGTGGCTCTACAGTCCCGTCGTCTGAGACAGATGTTTTCTTGTGGTGAAGTTACAGCTTCACAGAAACAGAATCTTAAAGCTCCTCTGCTCTTTGTTTTGAGTTCCGTCCTTATTTGGTCACAGCCGAGCCTCCGCAGGGACACACAGGCTCGGTGACGTAACGTCTGGAACAGCCTCTCCAGCTGCTCCACAAACAACCCACCAAACTGTTTCACTCCTGAACTAAAGTAAACTCACATCAACACAGGGTGACAGTTCAGGCTCCGTTAAAACAAACCAGAGAGCGGAGCTGCAGCAGAGAACAGGTTCACGTAACTCATCATCATTCATGAACCATTTACTGCATCCATCTTTAATCTCACTCCGACACAAACAACGTGACCACTCGCCTTGATGTAGCTGACGAAGCGAGTGCTGAGAGCCGAGTCTCTGTAGCCGAACGGGTCCTTCAGGGCCTCGGTGGGGCTCTCCTCGATCAGACGCACCGAGTCCGAGTTCGGATCTGCTGGAGAGAGGAAGAGACGAGGGGTTAACGTCTCCAGCACACGAGGGGTTAACGTCTCCAGCACACGAGGGGTTAACGTCTCCAGCACACGAGGGGTTAACGTCTCCAGCACACGAGGGGTTAACGTCTCCAGCACACGAGGGGTTAACGTCTCCAGCACACGAGCAGGGAGTTGAACGGTGAAGCCAACGTTCACCTCGTGTATCGTCCTGAACATCGAGGAAGAGACGGTAACTTGAATGTCCTCTGCTGCTTCCTCTCTGAACATTTCTGTCTTCAGGTTCTTGTTGAACAGGAATCGTCGTCTTTACATTCTCTACGTCAACGTGTATTTCCACTGAACCGTCGACACATTGATGATGAATATTAGCATTGAAATAATATTCCTGTTGACATGAGCATGAAGACACTTGTGCCATTTTTGGGAAAAACTTCAAACACGATAAATCCGCTCTGACCTGATTCAGACTGATTGAAGTTTATATTTAAACTGAGTCTGTGGAGACCTGCTGTTAATAGAGTTCAACACTACAGACACACAACTGACAAGCTGTGTGTGTGTGTGTGTGTGTGTGTGTGTGTGTGTGTGTTACCTGTCAAGGAGCTGATGTGTTCACTGGAGTCGTCTCTACTGATTCCCTCCTCCTCTGTGATGTGGCTCATCGGCACATTGAGACTCAGACTGTCCTCGTCCGACGGCTGCAAACAACAACGATTAACAACACACAGAAAATCACAGTTCAATCATCATTCAAACATAAATATTATAAACAACTGAAGTTATCTATCAGGCTGAAAAACATGTGAAATTATCTAACATTTAAAGTAATTACATCACATTTGATGAAATGATTTATTATTTGTGATGATTAGAATGAAAACATTCACCTGAAGTGTTTAAACTTCGGATGAACTCACATCAATCTCAATCATCTGTCTTATTTTAATCAAATTAAATAATAAAGAATTTAAATAAGATTTACTTATTGATCGTTTGGTTCAAACTCGTCCATAATAAATTTAGTGAATATCGATGACAGAGAAGGTTAAAATAATCTAATTAAATTCAGCAACTTTTACAGATAATTAAGAGAAACATTCCCTCAGTAAAGAAATCTATGGATCATAATGTTCCTGCAGACAGACACAGGTCAAAATAACCAACATGTGAAAGAGCTGTTGAATACGACAAGAGGACAAGCTGTCGACGAGACGACCAAACAACAAGCGACCGACACACACAACCACACACATAGACAGACACACACACACGTGTCCTTACCTCGGTAGCAGACAGTCTCTTGTCTCCATTGTCGCTGCCGACTCCTGAGTCGCTGTCCTGCTTCTTCTGCTGCTCCATGTCCTCCACACTGCAGACACACAACGCAGGTTACACACCTGACACACATAGTGTGGGTGGGTGTGTGTGGATGGGTGGGCGAGTAACAGAGCGTGTGAGCCTCAGAGAGAGAGAGAGCGAGCACAGTCCTCCTCCTGTTCTGACTGCGTTCACACAAATGTGTAAATTCTCATTTCTTCTGTTTAAAGCTTAACGTGGATGATGATGGTAAAACGAGCTTCACTTTGACTCTCTCTCACTTGCGTCTCTCAAGTCTGATTTAATGGAGTTTAAAACTGACTTCACTGCTTCCTCTGGAGGAACGAGAGAATACTTCTTCTTTATGAAGATGTGAACTGAGCAAACTGAAGAGGAGAACCAGAACAGACAGAGAAAGAGAAAATACAGAGAGAGAAAAGGAGGACAAAAGAATCTGAAAACATAAAGACAGACTGTGGGATAATAAAGAGAGGAGTGAATACTGATCAGAGCCGGAGCTCTTCAGGGGAGCAGGAACTGTGCCCACGCGCTGGGGACATGTTCTGTGGGCGGACATTAGAGACTTCAACGTCCTGAGTGTGAGAAACCAGCTCAGCAGCGTCTTGTCCTCTTCCTTGTGTCTGTCCCTCTTCCTTGTGTCTGTCCCTTTCGTCTTTCAGACCAGGAGAGAAGATGGAAGACATGACTCCACTTCCTCCCGCTCTACCAAACTGTGACTTTAATATCTGGATTGAACGCTGCCCTCTTGTGGTGACGGACGGTTCTGCCTCCGCTCTGTCACGTGATCACTCATCACACTGTGACTGATGGTTACCACGACAACACTAAGTTTCCATCCCCTCTGTGATATTCGAGTTACCGCGGAGACTGACCTGCCGGTGCTGGGCCGTGATAGGCTGAGCCGCTCGATGACGGGCAGGTAGAGCGAGTCGGGCATCTTCTCACTGCGACACGCCTCCATGCTCAGATACTTGAATATGTGAACTTTTCCCTTCAAGCAGATCTGAGGAGGAGGAGAAAGATTTCATCAGTTTTCATTCGTCTCAGCTCGTTTATTTTTGACCAATCACAGAAGACGTCGTGTTTGAGAACTGTGTGACGAGCTGAACCAATCAGGACCAAGACATGAAGCAACAGAGGAGGGACGTTAAGAGAAGAAAACAGCATGATGAGGGGGACAAGCTGTGTGAGTTTGTGAGTGTGTGTGTGTGTGTGTGTGTCTGTGTGTGTACCTGTGCGGGTGGACTCTGCAGCGGGTTGTTTTCTAACTGGAGCGACTGAAGCTGCTTCATCTTCCTGAAACACACTGGGATGGTGGACACCTTGTTACAGGAGAAGTCAAACTTCACCAGAGGAAGATCAGCCAGGTCTGTAAGAAAGAACACACACACACACACACACACACACACACACACACACACACACACACACACACACACACACACACACACACACACACACACACACACACACACACACACACACACACACACACACACATCAGTATAGGTCCTAAACTCCTCCTCCTCAATGTCAGTGATGGGAAATGCACCAAACAGGAAATCAAAGTAAATATTAAATAAGTTTTGGTTTAATTAGTTATTTGATGATATAACATGGGCTGAGACCGACTCCTGATTGGTCGATACCAGCGTCATCACCACAAGATGGCAGCGTTTCTATCTGACACATGTTGACCTCGTGATCGTAGGAGGAGGCGGAGTCACGACTTTATTTACAGTGTCTGGTTCTAAAGTGGGCGTCTCCTCGTGGGCGTCAGAGATCTGTTTGTCTCTGAGCCGAGCGTCACACTGAGGGTTCAGGGTATTTCTGAGACGGGTGTGGCAGAGTTTACTGAGGAATCACACACACGTTTTAACAACACACAATAAAAGTGTGTGTCTTTCTGAAGAACATTTGTAACAAGGTTTGCTGATGTCATCACACTCACCCTCTGGCAGGACGCAGAGGAGGTTCCGACGAACGTTGAGTTCTCGTAAAGCTTTGAGTCGGCCGATGTGACGAGGAAGAGCCGTGATCTCATTACAGCTGATGTCCTGCAGGGGGCGAACACAACAACACGTGTGAGTCAAACCCTAATCAAGTTGTGTTAATCTTCATTAAACGAGGAAAGAAAAGGTGAGTGTGCATGTGCCTGTGTGCTTGTGCGTGTCAGTTTGTGTGTGAGTGCGTGTGAGTGTGTGTGTATGGTGTGTGTGTGTGTGTGTGTGTGTGTGTGTGTGCGCCTCTCACCAGCTCCATGAGGTTGTGCAGGTGTCTGATGGTCTCTGGCAGACTGACCAGCTTGTTGTTGCTGGCGTTCAGGACTCTCAGCGGTAGACCACAGAGACAGGCCGGCAGGGAGCCCAGCTGATTACGACTAAAACACAAACATCATCATTTACATCTTCTGACTTTATTGATGTGGAGCGAATTGTTCCGGAGACGAAGAAGAGGATCAGAACTCTTCTTCACTTTTCACCAGGAGACCAGGAGTCCAACTCATTGATGAAGAACATGAACAGTGATGATCTAAACAATTCAGGTTCAAATCAGGTCGAGCTTCATCATCCTGAAAACAACTCATCATTGACTTTATTCATTTGTTATTATTTATACACTTTGTCACTGTTCACCTGTTTTTTGCTTATAAACCAGAAATGTTCAAATTTACATAATAAATCGACGAATCAAAGGCGACGTTTAAATAAATCTGACTGAGAAAAGCAAAGTTCCCAGTGTCTCTAATCCAAGAGCAGCAGACGCACAAGCAACACACACTTTACACAAAACACACACTCAAACCACAAGACTGTGAAACTCCCTCTGACTCAGCTCTGAAAATAACATTCAGGAAACATGAGGGAGTTTATACAGCTGCAGACACACACACACACACACACACACACACACACACACGCACACACACACACACACACACACACACACACACACACACACAAACATACACAGAATGGAAGAGTTATATTACACTTTTATGTTGGAGACGTTTTAGTGATTGTGATTCTTGTCTCTCTGTGTGTGTGTGTGTGTGTGTGTGTGTGTGTGTGTGTGTGTGTGTGTTTCCACATTATTGTGAACTGAAAAACACAACTGTGAGTCTTCCTTCTGTCACATGGGGTCATGCTCACGTGGTCACTTCACGACCTCAGAGCTCAGGAGACGTTTTCAGAATCTGGATGTTTGTGACACTTAGAGAAGTTGTTCCTGGTTCCCAGAGGATGATCCTCCTGTAGCACAGATTAATAACAGCTTCCTGCTCGAGCTCCTAAATGTTCTGGTATCTTCACATGTGACGACTTGAAGATGAAGATAAACTTCTCTGTTTCACTTTAAAGAGACTAAAAATAAGACTGGAGAGGAAAGAAGAGTGTCCTTCCTGTTCTGACAGTGTGTGTGTGTGTGTGTGTGTGTGTGAGTTGATTTATTAAAGCTTAAAATTCAAATGGGATTAGCCTGCGTTTCTGTGACAACATTTAAAGACTTGCTGTCTACAGTGTTGAATATCCCACATCTCAAATTATACACACGCACCAACGAATAACACCTTTATTTTTGCTTTGTCACAATGAAGGCTGTGTGTGAGTGTGTGTGTGTGTGTGTGTGTGTCTGTGCACCTGAGGTTTAAGGAGGTGAGGGACTGCAGGGTGATGATGCCGTCTGGGATGGTCCTGATGCAGTTGTGATACAGGTTGAGTGTTTCCAGGGCCACCAGGTGACAGACCTCTGAGGGGACGTCTGTCAGTCGGTTCTTTGACAGGTCTGCAAACAGAGAAACAGGATATTAATATATATATATACATAAACATGAACATCATAAATAGAGCTGAGACAGGGTTTTATATATGAATGTGGAAAAGAGACAAATTCGATTGGTTCAAACATTGTAAACATTTCCTTATTTCACATCAAGTTGTTTCTGTCACTTCCTGTTTACTGAGCACAGGATGTAGAAAGTTTATGTTTATATTCTTTTATTTATTTTCATTTCCTCAACCAAGTACATTTGGTTGTGTGTTTAATTCATGGTTGAAAATAAAACTAAATAGAGTTTGTTTTTTTACTTTTGACTTCACAACAGTTGAAGACAATAGCATCATATTATGAGAGATACTAAAGTGAATGCCCTGTCAGTGTTTTGGTCTGATCCGGATCCCTCATGAAGCTGAACTGAAAGTCGGAGTCAGCTCGACCTCACTGATACAAATCTGCAGGTTCAACACAAACTGCTCAACAGCAACACAAGCTCGGCCTCTAACAACAAAGTGGAATCAACACTAAACAACGTTTCAACACAAACTGAACTTAAACTGACGACTCAGTGTAACTCGATGGATATTAAACTCCTCCCTTTACATTCTGCTCCAGAGGAGTGTCTTGGGGGGGGGGGGGGGGGGGGTGGGGCCTGGGGTCAGGCGCTCAGGGCCAGGGCTGATGACATCACATCCTGCTGCAGCTCCGCAGGACAAACATCAAGTGAAGTTATCAGCAGCCGCGAAATAAGGCGAAGAAATGTCAGGGCCAGTTTCTCACATCGTTCTGCAGAGGCTGAGCTCAGGAGCACGAGAGCTGCTAAACTTCACAGGAAAGTTCTGGTGTTGTGTTTTTGTGAGATCAGATTTCTCTCTGTACAATTAAAATACAACAAGGTCTTAAAAGGAAAAACAAAACAAGTTGCTTATCTGTGTTCTGATTTGCTCCTGACGACACAGACCCTCTCTAAACGAATGACACGTCACCAGACACGTGTGACATCACCGTGACCTTTGACCACTGAAATCTAACCAGTTCATCTGTGAGTCTCTAACTGGTCATCCTTCAGAGGCTGCATCTGAAGATGGACTGGATCCCAGCGGAGACACTGTCCCATCTCAGGGGCTGTTTCCAAATGAGACCATAAGTGTGTCCTTCTAGTGGAGGACACACTGGAGGACACAGTGGAGACGTCTTGTGACGAGACATCAGCAGCTTCATGTGGACATCAACTCAACCTAACCCATCAGAACTCCATCAGCAGGTCCAGCTGCGGCTCTGTGGCTTGGTCCGATGGAGCCTATGAAGATCGTGGGCTGGACCTCAGATGGAGGCGGCTCTGAGTGAGACACAGGATCCTGTGATTCTCTTCAGTTCATGAGGCCCAAAATGATCCTGTGATCTTGTGAGTTCACAGTGACCTTCCACCTTCACCCACCAAATCTAATCAGTTCATCTTCCAGTCCCAATGAATGTTGGAAGAAATCCCCTCAGGTCAAGATGTTGTCTCAACACTGAGCGGGACAGACAGCCTGAAACCGTGAAGCCTCCGGCCACCAGGTGTCGCTGGCACCACAAAGACGTGTTGTCTGGTGAGCAACTCATAAAAATGATTATCTGATTCAGAACTAGAAATGACCAGGATCATGACAAACATTAGATTATTAACAAAGACTGAACTGTGAGACAGACACAGACCTGAACTGTCCCGCTGCGTCTCAGCATCAGCAGCTCAGACGCAGCAATGCATCGTGGGTAACACAGTCACAGGAAGTGCTATTTTAAACTGTGCAGCTGAGAAACAAAGAGCGAGTCGGTCGAGCTTCATCCTCCGAGCAAACAGCAGCAGTCTGACTCACTGAGTGTGTGTGTGTCTGTGTGTGTCTGTGTGTGTCTGTGTCTGTGTGTGTCTGTGTGTGCTCCAGCACCATCACGTCTCTTTAACCTCTTTAATAATTCACTGAAAATCCTAATGTGGTGGAAGCTGCAGTGACCTTAATGAATAACACACACACACACACACACACAAACACACACATTTAGGCCACATCAGTCTCACAGATGTGTCAGGTTATATTAGGATGTGTCTAAACATGAGGTCATGTGAGTGAGATCATTTACACAATGAGACACACGCACCCACAAACACACGCTACTACCACTACTGCTACTACTACTACTAACTTGTGGGTTGAGTGAGTGACCCACAACAAGCTGTCAGAAGGTGTTGTGTGTAACTGATATTTATGATTTAAATGTGTAACTTGAAGATGGTTCCCTGTTGACCTCTACACTCACACGTCAGGATCGATGACCCCGAGGTCGACAGGACCATGAGATGATGACCCTCCAGCGTGTGACCAGCGTGAAACAACACAACTGAACAATCTGAACACAACAACGTGCTTCGGCTCCAGTGTCATGAGGCAGTGTGGAGTCAGGATGAACTCGTCTCATCTGTGTTTCTGTTCTGTGAGCTGGACTAAACCACTTCATCCCCTTGGACGTGTTCACTCGATAATTATCAATAATTATCACCATAATTGACACGTTAATATATTATTATATATTTGTATTATATTATAAGACTCATCATACTGATTTATACATTGGACTTTACATTGTATTGATGTAAGTTGTATTGCAGTAATTATTGATATTGTTTTATTCTCATCAAGGTTCATGACCTTGTGACCTCACAGAAACAATGGAAGTTAACCTTGGTTACAAATGACTAATCAGAGTGTAGACACCATGTGAGCAGTGGTGTGTGATTGTGTGATTGTGTGATTGTTGTACTGTACAAACAGGAATGTGGAGGCCGAGCAGCTGAGACACAAGAATGTCTCCTGCCCACAGAGTTCTGTTCAGGCTTTGACTCACATCCAGATCAGTAGTGATATCATTAGTATTATCACCAGCGTCTGTTGTCATCCTCTGTCTGTTAAACTACACAATATTCAGACGACTGTTTTAACTTTGTAGACAAATCGCTGAACAGGAAGTGATTCTATGAATGTTGCTCCCGAAGAGGAAAATTCTGCAGCGTCAGGTCGTCTGGATGTGTCTGAAGATCTCCTCAGGAACTATATATTCTGTGTGTGTGTGTGTATGTGTGTGTGTGTGTGTGTGTGTGTGTGTGTGTGTGTGTGTGTGTGTGTGTGTGTGTGTGTGTGTGTGTGTGTGCGCGCGCGTGTGTCTGTGTGTGTAACAGCTGCATCCTAGGGTTGTGCAGGAAAAGGCAGGACTCCTCCCTGCAGCACAATAATGACAGGCCTTACACACAACACAGACACACACACAAGTTTGTGTAGCTATCCTTGTTAGGACATTGCATTGACTTCCAGTGATTGTGGACGACTAAACCAGAACCTCATAGTTAACCTGAACCAGGACCAGTTCATACCTGAACCAGGACCAGTTCATTCCTGAACCCAATAAACTCCAATCTGCATCTGACCTAAGAGAGTGAACCAGGACGTTTAGCTTGATGGGACCAGGCTTCAGTCCCTTAAAGGTGTACTGGTCCTGAAAGGGTCCGTGTTTATACTGGAAAAGGTCATAAAGAAGAAAAGAAGAACTAGTACACACGCACACACACACACACACACACACACACAGACACACTCTTTTTTTCACAGTTGAGAGGACACACATTCTTTAACCCTAACATTAACCATCACAACTAAATACCTGACCCCAACCTGACCACTGACCAGACCAAGTCTTAAAACACACACACACACACACACACACACACACACACACACACACACACACACACACACACACACACACACACACACACACACACACACACACACACACACACACACACACACACACACACACACACACACACACACACACACACACACACACACACACACACACACACGTTTATTAATCCATTGTTTCCAGCAGCTGGATGGACAGATGTTCTCACAACAACCTGATGGAGGATGATGTCACCATGACAACCACGTGAGACTTCATGCATGGAGTCACATGTCCGTGCTGACACGCATGTGTGTGATGCATCAGCGGCTGCACAGGGATGTGTGTGTTTCTTTTTTATCTTGGGGCAAAAAATGCATATTTGCAGTTTGTCCAAGCGTCTCCAGTTCTAAACATAGATGCAGAGTGTGTGTGTGTGTGTGTGTGTGTGTGTGTGCGTGTGTGTGTGTAGGAATGGCTGGTCCTCCCACAAGAATTCGACATGACCTATTTCTCGACCCACGTCCATCTGCCACAACCTCACTCAGCAGCCGATTTGCTTTATAAGGTCTTTTTATGGGAGTAAAACACACACACTCAGTTTTCACCCCACATTGTTTTCCTGAGCTACTGGAACATTCCTTCTGCACCATTAGGAGATTTATTTGACCTCAGAAAACGATCTCAGCTCCCAGTGATTCCTCTCTGACATTTTAAAAAGACTCTGTGTTCCTACGTGTTTGTGTGATTCATCCAGACGTCAGCAGCAGAAGATGATCTCTGAACCAATCAGAGCAAAGACCCCCAGTGTCTTCATCGTCATTCAGACGCTTCCTGCTGCTCGACAGGAATTTATCATTTAGTTATAGAGACAAAAGTTCTCTTGTACATGTGTTAACGGGACGTTTCTAGACTATAGATTCTTATTATTTATTTTTTTCTCTGCAGTTTCCAGACTAACGTGCATGACCACGTCTGACACGCCCCCAAATAAATCCATATGGAGCGAGAGCAGACTTCTCAAGCACTGGAAACCGTCGACCAATCACAACAAAGTGGACCAGTTAGCCAATCAGAGCAGACTTTATCAGGTGGGGGGGGGGGTCTTAAAGAGACAGGCGCTAAAAGCAAGTGTTTGAGACAGAGGCTGAAAAGAGGAGCAGCAGCGACGGACAGACTGAGGAACATTAGAACTTAAAAACATTTTACAGTCATAACACAAATTAACGATTATCAACCAAAATCTGAGCAGAAGGTCTCCTTGAAGTAACGGACTAAAGTTGCAACTCACGGAATCCAGAATCATATTCTTTAGTATTTCCAAATGTGAAAACAATATTATCTCTCAAACAGAAGTGATAATTACAGGAGGGACTAAAGAACATTCCATTATTCCTTTAACTGACACAAAAACACATTTCATGTCAGAGTAGAAACATATGTACAAAGTAAACACATGTGTGTTTTCAGTGGTGAAACATAAGAACTGACAGACACACTTTGGTGGTTTTTCATGAGAAAACTAGAGAATAACAGACTCTTTCAATCCTTTCACTCTTCTCCTCCCTCAGACGTTTCCCTCGCTCCATTTGTCTCTGAGTGTTTCGTTCTGCGACTGTTACACAACAGAGAGCGAGTGGTTCTAAAGCACACCCGCCCACCGACTCGCTCGGCCTCACTCGGAGAACACGGGGCCTCGCGTGTGGAACAACATGCTGACACCAGACCCCGCCGGCAGTTTGAATCCCTCTTTGGACAAAACAAACGTAGAAGAAACAATCTGTGTGTGTTTGTTCTGTTGTGTCATCATTAACTCATGACACTAGGTTTCGTCCTCATGCTGCTTTGTCGCTCGTCCCACTTTCCGTCCTCCCTGGAAGGAAAAGTAGGACGAGAGACGAACACCCAGAAAGATCCGTCTGGTCCTTTATCATCTACACACACACACACACACACACAGACACACAATGACAGCACTTGGCTCCTCCGTGTTGCCTAACTAAGTGGATACGGCTCCGTCATATGATACTGTTGTTGTTTTAATATCTGGAAAGTGAAGTAATATGTGGTTATGAAAACCAGAAGCAGGAAGACGCACGCACACAATGTCCCAGACGGTAACATGGAGGAGGTTCATGACCTACACAGCAGCCAGCCACCAGAGGGCGATCCAGATAGTTTCTCTTTCTCTCTTTACTCATCCATCTTTATTTACAGTGGTTAGTAAACCATTGCTCCCATTCCTCTAAGCACCAGTAACCTGTGAGAGGTGAGGACAGCGAGCAGCCTCAGATATCATGAGGACCAATCAGCTGTAGTTTGTGTCTTCAGCTCCTGAACGACTCCAGACCTCGTTTCCACTTGACTCAGTAAAAACATGACGTCCTGTGAGGTTCATCGTCAGAGACATCCCACAGTTTATCAGCTGTATCAGCTGGTTTCCATCAGGCTGACACACAAACAAAAGCTGTGTGTGTGTGTGTGTGTGTGTGTGTGACCAGGGGGCTGGCAGACAGTCATGGATTAGTCGTACAGTGGATTTAAAGGCCTGGGGGTTATTTATCAAACTGATAAATATGAATTTCTAGACAAAAAATGTGTATCATTTACATTTCTTGTGGCTCCAGTATCATCTGATGTGAAAATATAACTTCTGCTTTGTAAAAGCCCCCCCAATCATTTGTTAATTGTAGGCACATTGTTGGATAGAACTGGTTTTAATCCTTTGAACCAATCTAATCTGTGACGTTGTTATTCCACACGTTTCCAAGTAAGTTCACCGGAGAGGAGGATTCATTTGTGCGTTAAGATTCAGAAACGAAAAAGCAAAACATGAACTGATATTAAAGGAAAGGTAAAGATGACCAAGGAATACAAGTTACATTTCAGCTTATTCTTCATTAAATTAAATGCAGATAAAACAAAGGATTTTGAGCAACTGAAAAAAGAGACAGGACGGTGAAGAGACAGAAAGATGGACAGACAGATGGAGGACAAAACAACCTGAGGTTAAAAAATAGAAAGATTAAAAAAAGTGAATAAACCTTGAGGGAAAAAGAGGAAAAGCTGGCAGAGACGCTAACAGGATTAAAAAGGGGGGAGATGCTCAAACTGGCAACCCACCAGGCAGACTGTCAACACACACACACACCCTCATCAAATACAACAACAAGACCCCCACCACTGACCCACATCTTTCTCTACTGTCAGCAGTGTGTGTGTGCGTGTGTGTGTGTGCTTCAAGGGATGGCACAATCACAATCCACCACTCACCCTCTGTCAGACACACACTAACACACATTATGATACTCGATTGCTGACACTATCTGAAAGTAATTGTGGGTATTGAAGTCCTGAAAATTTTAAATTTAAAATTGCAGGGGTGTATCCAGAGCCGGGGGGGGGGGGGGGGAGCTGGTCCTCACAGAGATCACTACATTCATTCATTCAAAGACAAGTTATGGTAACTGTATTCTACTTTGTTTCATGCTGCTTCATGTCAAGTTAACCGACCTGTTCAGAGCCCTACACACACACACACACACACACACACACACACACCCCCCCCCCCCCCACGGTTGCAGTGTCCTGAAGGGGGCATCACTTGTCTATAGAAAACAGCCTCTGAAACACACAACTACACAGTTTGCTGTTTTATTTTTCGGATAAATGTAAATAAAATACACAAACACACACAAACACATACACACACACACAAACACATATTCTTAGAAATACATGAGCGGGGGAAGTTACCACAGGCTGCAGGATTAGTTTTATACATGAACATATTTCACTTTACGATTGTGTGTGTGTGTGTGTGTGTGTGTGTGTGTGTGTGTGTGTGTGTGTGTGTTGGCATGTGCTTCATGGTGAAATAGGATAAGCCTGAAGGAGAGAGGTATGGAAAAGTGTGTGTGATTCACATAGTGTCTGTTTATAGATGTGTGTGAGTGAGTGTGTGAGTGTGTGATGTGTGGATGCCAGGTTGATGCCAGGAGGATTTAAGTGGGAGGCGTGTGTGTGAGTGCGTCTGTGTGTGTTTGTGTGTGCGTCTGTGTGTGCGTGTGAACTGTATGTGTGTGAACTGTGTGTGTGTGTGTGTGCGTATCTGTGTGTGAACTGTGTGTGTGTGTGTGGCCTACATTCAGAGGATGAGAGCCTGCTCCTGTTTACTTATTCAGGGATTCGTCTCCTGTCAGGACGTCGTCTCTGTTTTAGAAACATCTCGTCCAGCAGCGAGTTTCACAAAGACCTCACACACAGAGAAAAAACATGATCCAAAATGATAATTGATGGTGAATTAGACTTGTGTTTTATTAAATGTTTGTAGCTCAAACAGATTCATGAAATGTTTCCAGATCCAATTATCTAGTTTTGATTTATTACATTTATTTGATGATCAAAAGATGTCAAACACAGCAGAGCCTCAGAGATTACCTCCGGACAGTGAAAACAAGAAATAAAGAACATTAAACTGCTTCTCATTCTTCTTCAATATGAGTTAAACTCTGGTCTGGTACCCCCCCCCCCCACCACCACACACACACACACACACAGACCTGCAGCTCGGAGCACACTCACCGTGGATGAGGCTTTTATGTTGGATCAAAAAATTCAAAAACATATGATGTAATCTGTGACATCATGACCGTGGTTTCGGATTGTGAAGTGATGTCGTGGCCCGCGGTCACACAGCAGTCACCGGTGTCAGGTATCAAAAGGAAAGACCACTTCCTGCCGGGCTCGGTGACCTCGCTTGGCGATCAGGTGACCTCTCAACAAAGATCCTCTCTATCCACTGGAGGCTGTGTCACTCCCATCACAGAAGGAGGGACTAAAAACAAGTCTCATATAATAACAAAGATTAACAGCGAATCACAGACTCTGGGAGTCAACTTGACCTAGAGACCACAGACGACCTTCAAACAGAGACAAGGTCACAGACAGTGATCACGTGATGGCGGCTCAACCAACCACGAAAGATGTGTTACCCTCCAGATTAAAGGAAGCACATGGGGCTCAGGTGAATGACATCCCCGTCCTCATGTTCACCATCCATATATAACGATGGACGACATGACCGCTCATCATAAGTGAAGTAAAGAAATCGTGATCCCCCCCGGTGGCAGGCTGAGGTATCAGTCATGTCTCCTCCATGTTAGTGATGAGACATTTAACATATTACAAGACATAGTTAGTCTCTCCACGATCACTGCTGCACAGACTCCAAATGGTATCAAAAAACGCAACATGGCGGGTTGGGGATGGGCATTCGATTAAATGGTCTTAATCGATTGTCGGGAGAATTAACGATCGATTTTCGATTAATCATTAATATTTTTATATTAAAATTCACTATTTATAGGCTATATAAAAAGGCAGTGAAAATAGTACAACACAGCGTGTTTCCTCATTGAGATCTTTATTACAAGATGAACTCTTGTGGCAGTGAAACGGGATCAGTTCAATGGTTACACTTGAAAATATGCGCTGCTGTACTCTTTAGCCCCGATGAGCGAGCAGCAGCTAGCCGCTGACAGCTAGCTTGATTTGACGGTTCTCGACGTCTCAGTCCGGTTGTTGTCACGCCCTCACTCCCGGAACCCCTCACCCAGACCCGGGTCTGTCCGGGTTCCCCTCCGCGTGGACTGACGGTCCGTGTGCGGACATGAAGCCGAGCAGCGGAGCTAGCTTCGGGCTGATACGTTCAGCTGCTAACATCCTCTCTGTGCTGCGTTCAGGGTAACTCGGATATCCCGACCTCCTGCCACATAGCGAACACGAAATAGTTTTCATCCATGGAAAAATAATGTCATAGACGAAATTCTTAATGATCAATTCATAGATAGTCGGTTGATTATGCCCATCCCTAATGGCGGTCGACATGTGACAGACATTTCATTTTGTACGAAGGCAGGAAGTGGAAATACGTCTTTTTTTACCGTCTACAAACTGAATAAGTTTCTTTGAGAGCTATTGACTTCCTGCTTTTGTCGTTATGAACGTAAAATCTAGAGAATATCGTCGGACCAAACGAGAAGTCAAACGTGAGGCGAGGGCGCTGCACTGAGTCCAACCCTTTACTCTAGCGGCACCATGAGGTGAAGAGCTGTATTGACGACGACTGGATGGATTAAAATGACGACGTTAAGCCTCCATCAGTTTTAAAAGACTAAACTTTCCTCTAAGGTTAATCAAGGTCAATGTCCAGCTGTCATCAAATGTATGTGAGAAACGCTGCCAGACGCTGGTGACCTGCAGCAGGACTTCACAGTGAGGGGGGTGGATGGGGGGGGGGGGGGTTCTCCTTAGTTTCCCGGACAGGAAAAGATCACCGCTGAAAACAATGAGGTGGGGAGCGGTCACTTCCTGTTTCTGTGCTGGTGACAGAACCAACAGCTCTGCCGTCGCTGCTCCACCCAAGTGTCACGATAAAGACAGAACCCTCCATCTGTCTTCAGGTGAACTCCACTGACTCTGACTCTTAACTTCAGGTCACGAAAACAAACCTCTTGTCCTCATTCTGTTCAATCTTTGAAAGGTTGGGGTTGTAGTGATTTTGAAATCTATTCACCGTCCTCATTGTCACGTTGAAAAAACTAAAGCCTGGACATCTGGAAACGATATATCAGACAAAACCTTTTTCATAGGTTTAAGATTAATCTATGACATAAACAAAAAACTGGAAATATGTTAGATTTTGTTGTGGCGCTAACTGTAGCCTGAATCCAACAGACTGAAGAGCAGTGGCCAGCAGCAGCATCGAGAGGAGTCCTGCCTCAACGCTGAGCTGTCAAAACATCCACAAAGTGTTACCATCCTTGGTAGGGTGAACAGTTCCCACAACACAACATGAACAAGAGGTGGGTTGTGTGTTGTACCTAGTTCGTTGCTTAACTTTTAGTGTAAAACATTCTCTTCACAACAAATTAAAGCCCAAGAAGAGAAACCATCTGTCCCAGTGGGACTGAGCACCAGCAGCAGGAAAGTCCCTACATGAGGGAGAACTAACTTCCAGGACATTATTCACGAGGCTCGCAGACACTTCATGTTTCCATTTCTGCGTCAGCGACCTGGAAGAAACGTTTTGGTACAACCTGAGGTTTTAGGAGGTTTTTTCCAGAGGAAGCCTCGGGACCTGAGAATCAAAGTGCTGACTACCTGAACACGTTACATCATATTAATGAAGCAGGTCAGTGGCTGCTCGCTCCTCTGAGAGGAACCACCAACCAGTCCATTAGCTGCTTCATCCACTATACATGAGGCTGGTGCCCCCGCCTCCAACACTCTGCCAACACCAGCTCCATCCACGGACACAGGTTGTGTGTGTGTCTGTGTGTGTGTGTGTGTGTGTGTGTGTGTGTGTGTGTCTGTGTGTTGCTCTCCCAGCTGTCATTATGTTCAGGTGTGGCAGGAACAGTGAGCGGATAGACCACCTCTGACCTAACGCTGATCTGAATTCCTGAGAATCCAAAGCTTTCTATGTGTGTGTGTGTGTGTGTGTGTGTGTGTGTGTGTGTGTGTGTGTGTGTGTGTGTATGTGTGTGTGTGTGTGTGTGTGTATGTGTGTGTGTGTGTGTGTGGTAAATGAAAGGGAAGGAAATCAGTGAGGTAGAGGAAGTCAGGGTGGTAAACTCTGGGGGGTGTATCTGCCTCAGGCATGCACACGCATCAATCCAGCCACAAACACAAACACACACACACAAACTAAAGACACATCTGTACCACGGCTGCACAATGAGGATTTCTACAAGAAATTGTAATTTAAATAATGTATAAAATATGTAATTAAACATTTCCATAGTCACCAACACAACATTGGTCTCAGCATGTTTTCTTAATGCTCCACGTGATCTCTATGAACCACAGAAGTTCTCTAATAGATCCCCTCTCTTTTATGTTGTTGTAATGTACAAAGGTTCTATTCTATTCTATAAATATGGAAATCTCATGCTCTATGAAATGGGATTGTCTTCTTTCATTTGTCTTGTAATTAACATCCCATCAGATTCCAACCACAGCCGACCATGACTGTTACCAGCAGTGAGGGTGTGAGTGTGTGTTTAAATCCTCTAACATGTCATTTCTCTGAGCTCCAGCTCCTCATTGTTGTCTAAAAAAACATGAAACCACATCAGGATCTGAACCACTGGAAGGAAACTGAGAGAAAATGGAAGCAGATTCTATTTTGAAAATTGACTGCAGATCTATTTTTATCTGGATGTGAGTGACTGAAGCGAGCGGAGGTCAGAGTGAAACAAAAATCCTGCAGATGGTTGTTAATGTGAGGCACAAACGAGTAATCTTATGTAATCTCTCTCTCTGTGCACACACACACACACTGAATAAAGCTGGGCCGTGTGTGTGTGTGTGTGTGTGTGTGTGTGTGTGTGTGTGTGTGTGTGTGTGTCCTGAAAAGCTGCCAAACACTGCAGAATGCATACTGTCTGGGAACATGGTGGGAGCCGGCTGCCACTCGGCTAATGGACACACATCGTATAAAACCCACAGATTCACGGCATTAACTCAGTATTCACTCATCTGGAGAATAGAAGAGAATAGAACAGCATAGAATAGAATAGAATAGAATAGAATGTAAGGGGGTCAGGATGCAGCAGTGGAACCTGGAGCAGTAACAGAAGAAGAGAAGAAAGTAAAACTAAACTGACGAAGCCACAGGACGCCCCCATCCTCCAGGTTTCACAGAGATCGAATCACTTTGAGTCTCGTCAACAGCACCGGAGGTGTAAAGGTTGATCGTGATCACGTCTCTGCTCCTCGGCCACAGGATGAACGTCTCCTGGGTCCTGACGTCTTCTCAGGATCAGATGGACCCAAGGTTCTCTTTTTCAAGAAGTGAGAAAACAACAAAGTCTCTGCTTCACTACGTTTTATCTCCGACTGACACGTTTTCTAAAGAATAATAAATTGGTTCAGACTCTGCACGAGGTTTCTGTGCGTGACTACTGTCACTGGATGAAAACACAGACATGTTTGCAAAGACCATAACATGTTCAGAGGTCGGTGGTAAACTGTCCGAGATTTAAATAAAGTTGCGGTCATAAAAACTGGCACAAGAAAAGACAATTGATTGACAGAGGCAACATCCACACGACTTAGTTTTCATTTGAGAACTCCTCTGGGGTCCAGACCCGCGAGGTGTCCACACCTCACCGCTTCAGAGAAACTAAACCGTATGGAAACGCTGCTGCTTCTGTTCACTGTGAAAACTCTGAGGACGCTCACAGCCTCTTGCTGATTGGCTCTTTTCTGTCAGGAGGTAGCCCGCTCTGATTCGTCAGGCCCCTGTCACATGACAACCTTCCAGAATAAAACACCCAGCCTCAGCTACCAGAGCAGAACAACATGGAGAATCAACTGATCCTGAGCCTGTTGTCTTTGTGAACAGCTGTTCACTTCCGGTCCGTATTTTACAACCATACAAGTGTTTACCTGGAGGAGACCACATGGTCCAGCAAACTGCAATTACTCAAACTTTTAGTTTGAAAAACGTTTTGCTGTGGTGTAGTCTGATATTCACGTTCAGACACTGGTCTGGTTTGGTGAAAGGTCATGACCCCTCTCTCAAACTCTCATTTGTTCAATGTCCACCAAACTATGTGAGATGCAGCCCCCCCCCGAAGTGTCTTTGTGTTCCAGCTGAGTTCAGATCTGAGTTACATGAAAGTGTTGGTGGGAAAACACTGCTGCAGTTTGTTTCACTGCAAGTTGAGACTTGTGTGTCTGCTGATATGAAACTAGGCTCAACCAGTGCGTGTGTGCGTGTGTGTGTGTGTGTCACTCTGTTCTCATTTCGGTTTCACTGAGTTGCTATTTACTACCCTCACACCAGCATGGCAACGAACTGATAAATAAACCTCGTCCTTTAATCACTGACACCAAAGGAGGAAGAAATGAAGTCGATGACTCAGTAACTTTGGGACTAGAGGCCTAGAGGACTAGAGGACATGAGACATCGAGGTCTTGGTCTGTAAAGCTTTATAAACTGATCTGTTATCAGTGTGAGGTGAGTTTAAACTGATGCTGCTGACAGTGTTGTCGTTCCCCAGTGAGTCAGTCGACATTAAAGCAGCTCATCATACTGACTGAGCACAGAGAAAAGGGTCAGAGCTGCTGCTGACACCAAAGAGTCTGATCCGACACACACACACACAGAGACAGACACACACAAGCACACACACCTCACTCCCGCCAGCAGAACTATCACATCCCTGGCAAAGTTTCGGTCATTAGAAATGTTTGTTTCCAGAGAACTGATCCCACATCAGCCTCTAGTCATACCTGATAAACAAGAATCTGAGCAGTTCATTACCCAGAAACCCTTGCTTCACTGGTGACAGTCATGTCAGACCTGTGCGCTATGGACACACAGATGTTCACAGATGTTCACCTGAGGAAACTTTACTGCTGTAAATAAACCAACACACCCGGACACTCGATTCACAGGTTTAAGGAAGTGGTGGGGAATTCCACTGCAGGTCCCCTCCACTGTGATCCAACACACAAACACATGCACGCACACACATGTGTGTGTCTGTGTGTGTAGATAGTCACAATACGGGGACTGTTTTTCTTTATGTGGACAAAAATCCAGTGCCCATAATGAAGATCAATAAATTCATCAATCAGCTGTGTTATGGTTTGTTAACTTGAGGTTTAGGTTCAGGTGAAGTTCAGAGTATGGTTTGGTGCATTAAGGGAACGGTAAGTTTAAGTTAGGTTTAGATTAAAGGGATAGTTCACCAACAAACTAAACGTCACTCATGATCTGCTCACCACTGTGATGGAGGGGGGGTGAGGTATTCACCAGCAGCTACCAGGAGCTACCAGACGATAGCACGTCCGATGAGATGCGTTCAAGACATTTAGGCTTTGAAACAAGATGTAAGGTCACGGCTTGCAGACACTTGATGACATCACAGGAGCAGAATGGAGGCATGTTGTGTTTTTTCTCTTGTTTTATTACGTCTGAATTCTCAATATCTCTAATGTATCAGACTCAGAGTCATTTCATCCCCCCCCCTCCCCCCCTCTCCATCATAGTGGTGAGGAGATAATGAGATTTCAGTTTTCTGTGAAACCCTTTAATGTCAGGTTTAAGTTAAGTTAAGGTTAAGTTTAGGTTTAAGTTATCAATCAGAACAGTAGTAACAAGTTATGGTTGGATTAAGACTCGAGAAATCAATGTGATGATGATGTGATGTCATCTGAAGTCATGGACACATCTGTATATATATATTTATATATATATACGTGTATATATATATGAATATGAGTATGATCTCCTACCTGCCTTCACTGTTTCGCTCAGGCCGAGGTGATTCGCTGAATGTATAATGTATGTATGTTTCTATATATACATACATATATATATATATATATATATATATATATAATATATAAGTGTGACCTCATACCTGCCTCCGCCGTATATATGTGTGTGTGTGTGTGAGTTGGTGGGGGTGTGGGTGTTTGTTTGTGTATATAATATAAACGTGTGACCTCCTACTTGCCTCCATCGTGTCGTTCAGGTCGTGGTGAGTCACATTGTGTGTATATGTATCTATATTTATGTAAGTATATATACATATATATATAAATATATATATAATATAGTATATTATGAATGTGTATCTAAAGGCGCGACCTCCTACCTGCCTCCACCGTGTCGCTCAGGTCGTGCTGAGTCGCGGTCCGGGGGAACTCCTTCAGTTTCCGGGAGCAGATGTTGAGGACGCCGCTGGCCGCCGCCTCCTCCAGGGATCTTTCCAAGCCGCGGTTCGGAGGCACGTTCTGGGTCGACGGAGGAGAACCGAGCGGAGGACGAGCCGCGGAGTCCGGTCCCAGCGTCGCCATGATGCTCCCCCTCGCCACCGGGTTAATTCCGTGAGGGCACCGGAGCTAACGTTCACAGTTCCGTTCTCACCGAGCCGAGCCGAGCCGAGCGGTCTGCTGCTTCCTCTGTCTGCCGCCACCGCGTCCAGCCCCCTGTCTGCGCGGTGCGGCAAGCGGCACCACATCCGGCCCACGACTTCAGAATAAAGGAGACCAATGACCATAATAGATGGAATGATGGAATAATAATAATAACGGTTATAAATGGATTGGATGATGCTGAAGAAGACTTTTATCTTTAATAATGAACCGTGGTTACACGTAATACAGAGGAAAGAGTACAACATGTGTTTAAAGTATGAATTATCATTTAGATCAAGTTAAACTGGTATAAATTATGGCTGATTTACAGCTTGGCCTGATTAACATTCCATCACCGTGCAGGTTTTACTTTGAAGACAATCCCGGTGTGTTTCCGGTCTGTCCTGCTCCCTCACTGCGGCTGCGCAGTAGAAGCGTGTCTGTGAGACAGCAGCACAGGAAGTCTGTCAGACAGCCCCACCTGCTGGACAGAGTCGGTCACTGCAGGTTCTACAGGCTCTGCTGCTGTAGAATTATTATTATTTATCATAATTATTCATAATGATTATGATTCATAATTGGTCAGATCAGTTACACATAAACTTTGAGCTAAAAAATTATATTGATCTGCTTTACTTTGTTTCACATGTTATATTTTATCACTGTTCTCAGCTTGTTGTTCAATAAAGGTTATTGAGGATATTCCCAAACCCAAACAGGAAGAGAAGCAGTGTGTGTGTGTATGAGAGAGAGTGCGTTTATGTGTGTGTGCTGATATATATATATATATATATATATATATATATATATATATAGTGTCCATCGTGTATATACAGTTTAGTATATGAAGTGTGATGTAAAGCAGGAGGTTTTTTACAGTTCAACTTGACATGTGACTGCAGCTGCTTCCTCTGTGAAAAGAGGATATGACAAATATTAAATTAGTTTGCTTCAGAATATTTTCAGATTTTTCTCACTGACACAAATCTGTTTTTTAATTAAATGAAAGAATATGAACAGAAAATAAAAGCATGAGTTGATTCAAACTACCTGTGATAGGCGTTAGCTCCTCAATAAAGAAGTGGCCGAGTTTTAATAAGCAGCTGTTCTGAGGAGAAACTGTTAAATACAGGAAGTGTTCTTCCTCTGTGTGTGTGTGTGTGTGTGTGTGTGTGTGTGTGTGTGTGTGTTGTGGTGGATGTACACATGTTTCCTGGTCTCTGCTTCTGTTCAGTCGTAATAAAACGGTGAGTCTTCAGATTTATTTTGAATTATCGTCTGGATTGTTCTGATCAGATCCTCTGCTCATAAGTTCAGTAAAACAATTATGATTGTTAGTTTTGTTTTTAAAATTCTCTGAAATTAAATGTTTTAATCTGTAAATGGATCATTTCCTGTTTAAATCTAACATGAGGATTTATTTAGAACCGAATATGAACATTGGTTGGGACCAGTGTTTCATTTTCTTGACATGTTAAAGTACAAAAAGAGATATTCACTGTGTATTAATTCATAAATCAGTTCTTACAGGAATAAAATGTTTAAGAAATCTGACTTTGAATGATCAATTAAAAAAACCTGCAGATTATAAACAGGAATAAAAAGTGAAACTAAAGAGATTAAATTGATTATTTTAGGTCAATGCTGTTCACAATACATCGTTCATTATGTTTTTACACACACACACACACACACACACATATATTCAACATTGTTTAACTGTCATCAAAGTCTAATGACAAAGACATGTGCACGTTTAATGATTTACAGTTTTTCCATCAACTTCACCATAAATAACTATAATTAAATAGAAAAAACAAATACAGTAAAATATGTTAAACTTAAATTAAGAAGACAAACTCATTTATTATGTAAAATATACAAATAAATGCATATCTATTTTACATAATTTATTCGGTAAGATAAAATGTCCAATATCTCTTGATGAAGAAATGTTCCCGATCCAGATTCAGGTGTTTCTGATCTGCTGCAGGTTGGTTCCATGTGATCATCGGTGTGAACTCCAGTGATGTTCTTGTTTGTTGAAGTTGCTTCATGTGAAGAAACGTCAGTGATGAAACATCCTGCTCAGAAACCCGGTGTTGAACCCTGATGAGCTTCCTGTGGGAGCAGCCACTGTTTGTTACAGATGTTGTGTCTCAGCGGCTTCACTTCACAACGTTCTGTCTCCTCCTCTGCAGACGTCGGGGTCATGACCTCCACATCTGTCGTCTGGTGTAAGGAGTCGTTCACAGAGTCGACAGCATCTGTCCCAGCAGCCACAGGCTCCATCCAGCTGCAGGCTCCCAGCACAGGTAGCAGCTTCTGTTCTATCACCTGTGAGCGCAGATCATTTCTATAACTGAGACATGACAGTATGATGACACCACATGAACATGAATACTACTGATGATAGAGAATCCTTCATTCATCCACATGCTGGTGCCACAGCAGCAGGTGAACAAGAGATACAGGTGAAAAGGAATAGAATGAAAAGAGTTCATGTAAAACTGTTTGTATTTATATGTTTAAACGAAAAATATGAGTTTTATTGTAAACATGATATTTGTGTTCTCTTTCTTATCACTGTTTAAAAATGTTCAAACAAATTTCAATTGTCACAATGATGTGTTTCAGGAGCCGCAGAGTTTGGGATTTTTAACTTTTCAGAAAATAAACGTTATAACAAGACAGGAAACAAAGAGTAACATCACATGTCCCCCCCCCCCCTCTCCTCGTCCATCAGCTGCTTCAGGATCGACTCCACGTCTTCTTCTGCTCTCACCAGAAACCGCTGGAGGAGAAACCACCACGTTTCCCCATCAGCCTCCACAGACAGGTTTCACTAGGAGGAAAAATCTGGATTCCTGCCCCCCCCAGGCGACCCCACACCCCAGCTCGGCTCCACACAACAGGGAGAAGGGTGAGGATGATGAGGCTGAGGAAGGCAGCGAGGAGAGCGTCAGACTCTGGGACGACTTGTCTCCTCCAGAGGTCGAGAACTTCCTCCTCCTGAGGAGCAGCCCGGTCATCTCCAGACGCCACCGGCCCGTCTCCTGGCACGGAGGAGAGGCCTCCACAGCCCGGTACCTCCACCCTGGAGCTCTGGTTCCACTTTACACCGTCAGGGTCAGGAAGACACGAGCCAATCAAATGACTTCAAAAGATGCTGAAGAAACTTCATTAGTAACTGAAGTAACTCCATTAGTAACTAAAGCAACTTCATTAGTAACTGAAGTAACTCCATTAGTAACTGAAGTAACTCCATTAGTAACTAAAGCAACTTCATTAGTAACTGAAGAACCAACATTAGTAACTGAAGAAACAACGTTAGTAACTAAAGTCACTCCATTAGTAACTAAAGAAACAACATTAGTAACTGAAGAAACTCCATTAGTAACTGAAGTAACTCCATTAGTAACTGAAGTAACTCCATTAGTAACTAAAGTAACTTCATTAGTAACTAAAGAAACATTAGTAACTGAAGTAACTCCATTAATAACTAAAATAACTTCATTAGTAACTGAAGTAACTCCATTAGTAACTGAAGAAACTCCATTAGTAACTAAAGTAACTTCATTAGTAACTAAAGAAACATTAGTAACTGAAGTAACTCCATTAATAACTAAAATAACTTAAGTAGTAACTGAAGTAACTCCATTAGTAACCAAAGTAACTTCATTAGTAACTGAAGTAACTTGGGGCTCAACTGGGTTTTGAAGTTGATGTTAGTAATAAAGTCCTCTGCAGCTCCCCCTGGTGGCTGACTGCAGCGTAGCTCATAAGACAAGCCTCCACCATGTAAGCAGATGGGACATGGATATGGTGTCGTCCATCTTTATATAACTAACTGCAGATTCAGTGTATAATCCTCAGGTTGACATTTATACATAATGTAAACTCTTGATTGACAGCTCGTCTCCTGGTCCTCTGTGCCTGGATCAGCGAGGACGTCCCACACCCGTGAGGACGGAGGAGGACTGTCCTCCCTCGTCTTCGCTCCAAGACAACAAGCAGCACCGCGTCTCATCTCACCTGAACCATTTTCTGACCTCGCTCTTCCACCTCCCCTCCAGCGGACTACAGGGATTGGCTGGGGAGCACAGAGGGCGGCGCCCAACCAGCTGTGAAGCCCCTCCCACATCAGGTAGAGATCTTAAAACGTATTGTTCCTATAATAAAGATGTTGATAGGACTCAGTTCTGTTCAGGGTGCAGAGACACTGTGGTTCAACCTCTCAGGAACATGAACCACCTGATAAACCTGGAGACAATCACATGGAGTGAATGTCCTTTGTCTTCATGTTGCTTCAACGGTGAGAAACTGTCTGATGGGGACGGACAGGAGGAGACATCTGGAGCACGGAAATACTGAAGTGAAAAATCACCACAGTGAAGTGAAAGTATCACAAGTAAAAATAGGTCAGATCCAACCGTGTGTGTGTATGTGTGTGTGTGTGTGTGTGTGTGTGTGTGTGTGGCTGTGTGTGTGTGTGTGTGTTGTCAGCTCTCTCTACCAAACACAGAAGCAGTTTCCCTGAATTTTCCGCAGACATCTTTAAAATGAGCTGTGATCTGGAAAAGGTGAGTTTAAAACTTTGAGTTAAAAATCGTGCAAATGTTTTGTAACTCTGTATTTTAGAATAAAAAAATAGTTTAGGGAGTAGACTCCCTAAAGTGAAGCCCCATCGCCCCCTGGTGTCCGGCTGCTGTACAGGTCATAAACCTCCTCCATGTTAGCAGATGGGACACAAAGTAGATGTTTTTGAAGATGGGTTCTGGACTCTCAGGTCTTATCTCTCTGATGTTCTGTTGAATGTTGTTGGTTCTGATCCGAGGAACTCATGATGATGTCACCACTTCCTGTGTTGGTGACAGGAGAACGCTCACTTCGTGGTGGTGGACCTGGTGCTGGAGGCTCTGGAAGCTGTGAAGTGGACTCTGCGCGACGAGCGACGCACTTCCACAACAGACACACACACACAGCCCGACAACAGAAAGAGACAGACGAGCACACACAGACGCACACAAGAAGACGACAACAGACAGAGACAGTCAAACAGACGCACAAACGAAGACAAGCATCAACCGACCGGTGTCGTCTCCACTGACGGTGAATCTGAAGGTGAACCCACGGGACCAGATTCTGAATCTTCATAGAAACGTGTTTCACACAGAAACATTACAAATAAACCACAACCCTCCACCGACAGCATCTCACAGTCAGTCACACACTCACAGATACCCGTCCTCTTGAGAAGGCTCATTGACACGTCGACCAACACTGTTCTGCTTCGTGTGATGTTCTCGTCTTCAGCTGGAAATGTGTTGAGGAGTTTTGTGACAAACCAACAAGCATGAGGATCATGTTTTGTTTTGTTTTCAGACGGTGGAGGAGACGTGACACTGACCCTCCGAAGGTAAGAAGAACAAACTTAAACCGGCTCCACGTCTTCCCATTGGTTCTGACCTGCGATGTCCCATGATGCAGTGCGGAGTGGCTGGCCCAGCGGCTGGTGCTGGAGTTCAGGAGGAACTGGTTTCCGTCCCATGAGGTTCGGGGGGGACGGCAAAGCCTCCGCAGCTCACTTCAGGAGGTGAGGACTCTGATTGGTTATTTCATGATATATATATATATATATATATATATATATATATATATATATATATAAAACTATTTACAGACTCCAGGTCAGTAAAGTGGAGCTGATGTGTTAGAGTCTGAATCCTGTCTTCTGTGTTGTGACCAGCAGGGGGCGACTCCTCTAGTAGTTCCTATAGAAAGTGACTTCTCACTTTATAACGTCAGTGAACATTCAGGAGTTTCTGTCTCAGTCTCTAGATTCAAGTCTTCTTCAAACAGCTGATGATCATTTAGAGTCAAACCATAAAGCACTGGATGTGTTATGGGGGGAAACCACAGTGTGATTGACCGCTAGTACCGTCCAATGAGTGCAGGCTGCAGGTGTAAGTGGGCGTGTCCTTGAACTCTCAGCCAGGCTCCACCCCTCCCGCTTGAAAAATGGTTACCTCTAGTTTAAAAAACACAAGATGGCACCGGAGAACCTGAGGCTCAGAACAGTAGATCACAAAGTGACATCATGTGACCCCCCCCCCCCCCCCCCCTTGCTTCCACTGTGTGAAGCTACCGGGCACAGGCAGCGTGGCGGCGAGCGGCGGCAGCCTGACAGAGGAGATCCGACTGAGGACCAGGATGAGGGGATCCCTGAGCTGGGCTCCTCCTCGTCTCCAGATCATCTTCACCGTTCAGCCTACGCTCAGGTTTCACCACGTCTGACTCACGACACAGGAACAAGGGGGAGGAGCTGAAAGCTGCTGTAACCATGTTTCCTCCCACAGACGCAGTGAGGTCGTGGCCTCTCAACACTTCCTGTGTGCAGGATGTGGGACGGAGGTGGAGCCAAGTGAGTACAGGAGGTCCAGTTGTCCATTATATGATTATGTAATGATAATATTCATGAGTATCTCTGTCACCAGGATACATGAAGAAACTGAGGTACTGTGAATACCTGGGCAGGTTCGTACATCGTCTGTTCTGATCAGTATTAACAGGAGAAGTGTTTCCTCCTCTTCTGGACATCAAGCTTCATGCTGAATGAATACAAAAATGAATTATTATAAATCCGACAGGTATTTCTGTGACTGCTGTCACGGCGGCTCGGAGGCTGTGATTCCTGCTCGAGTTCTGTCCTGCTGGGATTTTAACAGGTCATGAAAAACACACAAATAACATCTGAGTTTTTATTGATATTGAATTGATTGTTGAAGGAAACAGTTGATGATATTCTTCATTTCCTTCTTCTTCATGACAGATTCCCTGTGAGTGATTTCTCCAAACAGCTGCTGGACTCAGTTTGGTTTCTGCCTCTGTTCGACCTGAGCTGTGTCTGTAAGCAGCTCTGCAGCCGAGTGAGGGAGCTGCTCCGGTTCAGGGTGAGTTCACCTCACTGTCAGAATTATTATAATTAAAATACGTTTAAGTTCTTCTTTTATATCAATCAAAGAATCTTGAATTTCTTTTCACTGCGCCACATATTCTACACTTTTATATAAAAAAGCACTTTAAAAGTTGTCCTTATCCTTAACTATTATTGATTTTATCTTCTTAAGACGAAATTCTGAAAAATTACATTCACGAGTCCAAAGTGACATCGTCAACTTTGTTTAACCCAAAAGTCCAGAATGCTGAATAAAAAAATAAAATTTATGTCATTCCTTCTGTCCTTTCCTTGTTTCCTTCCCTTCCTCTGTCATTGGTTCTTCTCCTCTCAGGAGCTGCTGGATCAGCTGTTGGGCGTCAGGAAGCTGCTGAGAACCTGCCGGTTATCTGAAAGGTAGAAAGATCAGAACATGAACCATCAGTCAGGACGCTCACACTCAATCCTTCTCTTCTTCACAATATGACGAGGTTCAGACTCAAAACTGAGATTAATAGGCTGATTGTAGGAATATGTGTTTCCAGTAGAGGGCAGTGTTTGACCAGTTGGGTTCCCGGAGCCAAGAACAATTATTTGTGTTTTGGACGAGTTAAATTCTTCGTCCAGTTACGTTCTTACTTTACTACTTATCTCGACTTTTTGTAAATTTCAGATGTTGTGGATGAAGTCGTCTTTAATTTAAGAATTTTAGTTTCTTTGATAGTTCAGTTTACGTAGTGAACATCTGATGTGGGCGAGGACATGAGGCAGATTCCTCCTGTGATCCTGTCCCAGCTGACCTCTGACCTCTGACCTGTGAACCAATGAGGTTCCTGCTGATCTCAGGTGCGATCATGGACCTCGTCACGTGTGACCTGTGTTTGTGTCTCAGGGTGATGACTGAGATGGAGCAGCTTCCCTCTCACCTCGTCCTCCAGCAGCCGCCCCTCCTCTCCATGGACGACCTCCTGAGGCTGAGGAAGGGTCAGCTCGTGGCGCAGGTCAAAGCCGTGGTGCACGCTGCCATCAGTCACGTGGAAGACTGCGAGGTCAGTCTCAATACAGCAGATATAATGTGGACATGTGAAACCGGCTCAGCGTCCTCATCCTGCGAGGGGACCTGGCTGATAACGAGCAACCAATGGTCGATTGGTCTCGGGCGAACGTATCCCAGGATGCATTGTGCCACAGTGACAAAGCTAATCAGCTAGCTATGTGGCGGCCGAGCTGCTCAAAGACGCAAAGTCGTGAGAGTGGAACGAGCTGGTGACGCAAACACAATCCAGAATGTGTCGTAATAAGACGCCTCACTCTCAGATCGTACACTTCTGTTTTTCTGTTTGAACCAATCAGGAGCCAGTGAGACCACGACCACATGGGTTAGTGATAAATACCACAGGTGTTTGAAACCCCAGCACGTGGTCACATGACCTGAGCACTGAACTTAGTGTTTTATGTGTCAGACTTCATCTCCTCTGTTGTAACACACGTTCTGTCTGTCGCAGCTCTGTCTGGCTCGAGGGTTCATCTGTGAATTCTGCAAAGAAGGAAACGTCCTGTTCCCATTCCAGAGCGACGCCTGCAGCCGCTGTCCAGGTACGAGCTCAACATGCTCCTGACACATGAGGTACGAGCTCATCATGCTCCTGACACATGAGGTACGAGCTCAACATGCTCCTGACACATGAGGTACGAGCTCATCATGCTCCTGACACATGAGGTACGAGCTCAACATGCTCCTGACACATGAGGGACGAGCTCAACATGCTCCTGACACATGAGGTACGACCTCAACATGCTCCTGACACATGGGGTATGAGCTCAACATGCTCCTGACACATGAGGGACGAGCTCATCATGCTCCTGACACATGGGGTACGAGCTCAACATGCTCCTGACACATGAGGTACGACCTCAACATGCTCCTGACACATGGGGTACGAGCTCAACATGCTCCTGACACATGAGGGACGAGCTCATCATGCTCCTGACACATGAGGTACGAGCTCAACATGCTCCTGACACATGAGGGACGAGCACAACATGCTCCTGACACATGGGGTACGAGCTCAACATGTACCTGACACATGAGGTACGAGCTCAACATGCTCCTGACACATGAGGTACGACCTCAACATGCTCCTGACACATGGGGTACGAGCTCAACATGCTCCTGACACATGAGGTATGAGCTCAACATGCTCCTGACACATGAGGTACGACCTCAACATGCTCCTGACACATGAGGTACGACCTCAACATGCTCCTGACACATGGGGTACGAGCTCATCATGCTCCTGACACATGAGGGACGAGCTCAACATGCTCCTGACACATGAGGTACGAGCTCATCATGCTCCTGACACATGAGGTACGAGCTCAACATGCTCCTGACACATGAGGTATGAGCTCATCATGCTCCTGACACATGGGGTACGAGCTCAACATGCTCCTGACACATGAGGTACGAGCTCATCATGCTCCTGACACATGAGGGACGAGCTCATCATGCTCCTGACACATGGGGTACGAGCTCAACATGCTCCTGACACATGAGGTACGAGCTCAACATGCTCCTGACACATGAGGTACGAGCTCATCATGCTCCTGACACATGAGGTACGAGCTCATCATGCTCCTGACACATGGGGTACGAGCTCAACATGCTCCTGACACATGGGGTATGAGCTCATCATGCTCCTGACACATGGGGTATGAGCTCATCATGCTCCTGACACATGGGGTACGAGCTCATCATGCTCCTGACACATGGGGTACGAGCTCAACATGCTCCTGACACATGGGGTATGAGCTCATCATGCTCCTGACACATGGGGTACGACCTCAACATGCTCCTGACACATGGGGTACGAGCTCAACATGCTCCTGACACATGAGGGACGAGCTCATCATGCTCCTGACACATGAGGTACGAGCTCAACATGCTCCTGACACATGAGGGACGAGCTCAACATGCTCCTGACACATGGGGTACGAGCTCAACATGCTCCTGACACATGAGGTACGAGCTCAACATGCTCCTGACACATGAGGGACGAGCTCAACATGCTCCTGACACATGAGGTACGACCTCAACATGCTCCTGACACATGGGGTACGAGCTCAACATGCTCCTGACACATGAGGTATGAGCTCAACATGCTCCTGACACATGAGGTACGACCTCAACATGCTCCTGACACATGAGGTACGACCTCAACATGCTCCTGACACATGGGGTACGAGCTCATCATGCTCCTGACACATGAGGGACGAGCTCAACATGCTCCTGACACATGAGGTACGAGCTCATCATGCTCCTGACACATGAGGTACGAGCTCAACATGCTCCTGACACATGAGGTATGAGCTCATCATGCTCCTGACACATGGGGTACGAGCTCAACATGCTCCTGACACATGAGGTACGAGCTCATCATGCTCCTGACACATGAGGGACGAGCTCATCATGCTCCTGACACATGGGGTACGAGCTCAACATGCTCCTGACACATGAGGTACGAGCTCAACATGCTCCTGACACATGAGGTACGAGCTCAACATGCTCCTGACACATGAGGTACGAGCTCATCATGCTCCTGACACATGGGGTACGAGCTCAACATGCTCCTGACACATGGGGTATGAGCTCATCATGCTCCTGACACATGAGGTACGAGCTCATCATGCTCCTGACACATGAGGTACGAGCTCATCATGCTCCTGACACATGGGGTACGAGCTCAACATGCTCCTGACACATGGGGTATGAGCTCATCATGCTCCTGACACATGGGGTATGAGCTCATCATGCTCCTGACACATGGGGTTCGAGCTCATCATGCTCCTGACACATGGGGTACGAGCTCAACATGCTCCTGACACATGGGGTATGAGCTCAACATGCTCCTGACACATGGGGTATGAGCTCATCATGCTCCTGACACATGGGGTACGAGCTCATCATGCTCCTGACACATGAGGTATGAGCTCATCATGCTCCTGACACATGGGGTACGAGCTCATCATGCTCCTGACACATGGGGTACGAGCTCATCATGCTCCTGACACATGGGGTACGAGCTCATCATGCTCCTGACACATGGAGGGAGCAGATCTCTTCCTGCACAGAACAAGTCCTGAAACAAAACAGCAGGAACTGAACTTTCAAGTAGATCCCTCCACCGAGGAGGTTATGTTTTCACCCCGGTCCATTTCATTGCGTGCTAGTTTCTGCTGAACAGAAAGTATCGGGGGGGTTTTACGAGTCAGAACAGAACTTGTCACAGTTTTGATGCGAATCGTAAAAAGGTGTTTGTTTTTTCTCTTTCTTTGTTTTTCAACATTTCACAGATTTCTTAGAGAATAATTCATGAACGCTGATGAAACAATCAGACTGATTTACATATCCGATGTTCATGAGTGTGATTTGGTGCAGATTGATATTTGAGTGCTGGGTCTTGGTGGAGACGTGAAGTCGTCCTCGTGTCAGTCCACTGGAGGAAGTAAAGGGACAAACCCTGATTGACTGTGTCTCTGTCCTCTCAGTTTGCAGGACCTGTTTTCACAAACACTGTTTTGTGGAGAAGAAATGTCCAAAATGTTCTCGGATCCAGTCCCGGAAGAAAGATGGATCCACGAGGGGTGAGAGCTGAACGTCTGCAGCTCGTAGCCGCGACGCTTCTTCATCCCACTCACTTCACCACGGCTTCATGTAGAAACACTGTTGAGCTGGAGATGACATGTGAATATTACTCTTTATTAATAATAATAAACTCACCCTCAAACCCTCCAAGTGTTCACATGACTGCTCTTTACTCTGATCAGCTGATCCAGGCTCACATATGATTTTCCTGTGGAAATAAAATATGAGAGTTTTCATTTCTTCCAGTAAAATGTTCAGGACTCGTTCACACCTGGTTGGGTTCAGAGCTTCAGACTCTTCAGAACAGAAGAGGGGTTCTGGGTCTGGATCCAACTGAACCTGGTTCTGTTCCAGAGTGAAAACACTTTGTTGGAGAGTTTGGACGTTTGGACCAATCACAGGAAGTAGATACAGAATTAAACAATAGAAGAAGAAGAAGAAGAAGAAGAAGAAGAAGAAGAAGAAGAAGAAGAAGAAGATTTAAATATTAACTAGCGAGAATAAAGTTAACAAAAGTTAACGTGCAGAACTGAATCTCGACTCTCTGTGGATCAGTGTTTGTCTCACACACACACACGCACACACATATGTTCCTCTCCATTAGTGTGTCTCCTAATGACTGTGACTCACAACGTTTGTTCACACCTGGTGTGACAATCAGAGGTGTGAAGAAAAACAGTTCAACACAAACACACAATGCAACAACAACAACATCTGATGCAACAGCTGCTGAACCATTGGGGCTTTTTTCAGGTGCCGTAATTTAGGTCAAGATGAGAATGAAAGTTTGTGAAAGAATTTTATTTTATGAAGATAAAGTCAATGGTAGTTTTATTACAGGAGAAAACATCAGAAATAGCTACAAATTAAAGATGATACATTTTTTAAGTGCATTTTTATATAAAAGTGTTGAATATGTGGTGCATGAAAAGAAATTCAACATTTGTTTGATATAAAATTTATAAATTTGTGTTAGGAGAGTTTCAGTTTGTTCCCAAATTCTGTCAAACATTCACTGAATCTGATAAACTGATCAACTCACTATTTTCGAAGGTCAAAGGTCAGAGTTTGTTCACCTCTAGGGATTTCCTTTTTTACTTTTGACCAGTTTGTCACTCAAAGGTGAATTGACCACATTTCAAGGGTCCAAGGTCAAAAGGGCTTTGTCTGAATCTGGAAAACAAACAGAATGTGATAGTTCTGCTGTTTTTCTGTCTTCTGCTGTGAGACAGTGAGAGAGGACGTCCCTCAGAGACGGACACGAGGGACGTCAGAGTCCAACAGACGAGCGAGAACGAGGAGGATAAATTGAGAAGCTGTAAGAGAGGCAGTTACAGGAGGTAACCAGGGAGCTCTGAAGATGGAGGACGGGGGGGAGAAATGACGAGTTCAGCAGCAAACACACACACATGGAATATGTGTAAATATTATATGTAACCTATAAATGTGTTGTTCTCACATATATTCATGGTTTCATGTGTGGTATATGTTTTCTATATACCTAAAACATGTTTTAGGTATGTAGAAAAAATATCTATATGACAAATATTTGTTGGGGTTTATATGATATGATGACTTATAGTATTTCTCTGAATTATATTTGCAAGTTTATTAAAACATCATTCGTTTTACAAAACAAGACGTGCTATATGTGTTTTTCTTTTCATTTTAAACTAACTAATATGTTTAATATTTATATAAATAATATTAATATTTATAGTTGGGATGTGGGATACATACAGTATATATGTATGCAACATATATGTCTACAATATTAGCATATATTATATACACCGGTATGTTAAACATGTTTGTTGTACACTTAAGATACATGTGGTTCTTAAATGTGTCCATATCTAAGGAGAATAATTATTGAGCTAAACATACATTTCAGACCATATTAAATGATTTTATATGATTTA
>NC_084957.1:902782-920282 GCF_949316205.1 Platichthys flesus | reverse complement strand
ATGTTTCATTTCATTTCTCCTGTGATGAAAAGTGATGGAAACTTTTTCATTGTTGAAATTCACCGAGACGAAAAGCAAAGGGATTAAATGATGAGAAGACTTTCCTCCTTCCTGCTCCACTCGGACCCGTCGTGCACGTGAGGCGTCCGGCCTCTGAGGCTCGACACCATGACCCTTCGTGCTGGGAACGTGTCGGGGTTGATCTCTTACACCGTCGGAGCCGTGACCACGTTCGATTCCGAGCCGTGGCCTCCACGTGGATCCCAGGACGACTCCCTGCAGATCAACAACCTCACAAACTCGGGCTGTCGTGGAACTGATGTGGTCTTCAACGGCATGGACGCCCGGCTGGGGAACTGGTCTGCACTGAACACCGGAGGAGCCGTCCACGAGGAGGGCCACAGGATTTACGGGTCTCAGTGTCCCCCCCGAGCGATGGCGGGGGAGAAGAACTGGGCGGCGCTGCTGATCTTGCTGGTCATCGCCCTCACAGTCATGGGGAACATCCTGGTGATCCTGGCCGTCTCCCTGGAGAAGAAGCTGCAGAACGCCACCAACTACTTCCTGATGTCACTGGCGGCCGCCGACATGCTGCTGGGCGCGCTGGTCATGCCGGTTTCCATGGTGACCATCCTGTACGGTAAGCCCTGATTGGTTGAGCTGACGTCTGCTGTGTTGTTGACTGGATCACTTCTGTTCCTCCAGAGTGAGGTGGATGGTTTCAAACAAATGATTATAATCCCAGTTTCCATCTGTCGGCTTCTGGTCACAGGTTTGAATCCCGTAGAGCAGCAGTGACCGAGCAGGAGGTGAACAGACCTGAGCAGAGATGAATGAATGAATGAGAGGACGGATGAGAGGATGAATGAGAGGATGGAGGAGAGGATGAATGAGAGGATGGATGAGAGGATGGATGAGAGGATGAATGAGAGGACGGATGAGAGGATGGATGAGAGGATGGATGAGAGGATGGATGAGAGGATGAATGAGAGGACGGATGAGAGGATGGATGAGAGGATGGAGGAGAGGATGAATGAGAGGATGGATGAGAGGATGGATGAGAGGATGGATAAGAGGATGGATGAGAGGATGGATGAGAGGATGAATGAGAGGATGAATGAGAGGATGAATGAGAGGACAGATGAGAGGATGGATGAGAGGATGGATGAGAGGATGGATAAGAGGATGGATGAGAGGAGGGCGGAGCTTTGACAGGAGGGGGTGTGGGGGGGGCATCTGAGTGATTTAAACCAACCATTCATACGTTCTAACTTTGAGTTTATTTCGTTCCTAACCCTAACCCTCAGATTAGTAGCCAGAATGTAAGTTTCTGTTTTTCTTTTTTTAAACTTCTGCAGAATGAGAGGATGTGAATTCACAGAGGATTCGTCCAGTTTGTTAAACTTCATCTAATCACAACACACACAAACATCAGTCCCTCCAATATATCTATGATTGTTTTCATAAAGATTCATAAATGAATATCAGGTGATTCCTGGAAGCTTCACTCTGAACCAGGTGAGTCAGTGTTCGTCCTCAGGAGAGCGTGAATGTCTGGTTGTGATTTCATGGTAATCCATCAGATGGAAGTGGAGACGTCTCTGGAGACCAGCTGACCTGAAGGTCCCTGGAGACCAGTGTGGTGATGAATCTGTGACGCGTGAACACGGTCGGGGGAAAGTACCTGGATCTGAGGATCAGGTGGCGTCTGATTGATGCTGCAGGAAGCTGCGTGTTTCCTCTGCTCGCCAGTCACACACACACACACACACACACACACAACTCTCTGCATCCTGTAGCGACTGGTCTTTGAGGTCCTCACTCCGTCTCTGTAAATGTCACGAGTCGCTGCTCACACGAGATTCAAACCCAAGAAGAAAAAATTAATTGGCTTACGAACGAGGGAGACAAACGAGTGAGAGAGAAGAGAACAAGCTCCAGAGTTTATTATTCTGCTTCCTCGTCTTTAATGAGAAGACAAAGGACTCGTTAGCTGAACGACATCAAACACACACCGTGACTATTTTCTCATGTTGTTACACAACCGTGAAGATTAAGATTCAATTACTGACTCACAGCAAACAGCACTGAGTCAGGGTGAGAGGGCAGGAGCATGAAGAGGAGGAGGAGGAGGAGGAGGAGGAGGAGGAGGAGGAGGAGGAGGAGGAGGAGGAGGAGGAGGAAGAGGAGGAGGAGGAAGAGGAGGAGGAGGAGGAGGAGAAATAGGAGGACGAGGAGGAGGAGGAAGAGGAGGATGAATAGGAGGAGGAGGAGGAGGAGGAGGAGGAGGAGGATGAATAGGAGGAGGAGGAAGAGGAGGAGGAGGAGGAGGAGGAAGAGGAGGAGGAGGAGAAATAGGAGGAGGAGGAGGAGGAGGACGAAGAGGAGGATGAATAGGAGGAGGAGGAGGAGGAGGATGAATAGGAGGAGGAGGAGGAAGAGGAGGAGGAAGAGTAGGAGGAGGAGGAGGAGGAAGAGGAGGAGGAGGAGGAAGAGGAGGATGAATAGGAGGAGGAGGAGGAAGAGGAGGAAGAGGAGGAGGAGGAGGAGGAGGATGAACAGGAGGAGGAGGAGGAGGAGGAAGAGAAGGAGGAGGAGGAGGAGGAAGAGGAGGAGGAGGAGAAATAGGAGGACGAGGAGGAGGAGGAAGAGGAGGATGAATAGGAGGAGGAGGAGGAGGAGGAGGAGGAGGATGAATAGGAGGAGGAGGAAGAGGAGGAGGAAGAGGAGGAGGAGGAGGAGGAGGAAGAGGAGGAGGAGGAGAAATAGGAGGAGGAGGAGGAGGAGGAGGACGAAGAGGAGGATGAATAGGAGGAGGAGGAGGAGGAGGATGAATAGGAGGAGGAGGAGGAGGAAGAGGAGGAGGAAGAGTAGGAGGAGGAGGAGGAGGAAGAGGAGGAGGAGGAGAAATAGGAGGAGGAGGAGGAGGAAGAGGAGGATGAATAGGAGGAGGAGGAGGAGGAAGAGTAGGAAGAGGAGGATGAATAGGAGGAGGAGGAGGAGGAAGAGGATGAATAGGAGGAGGAGGAGGAGGAAGAGGAGGAAGAGGAGGATGAATAGGAGGAGGAGGAGGAGGAGGAGGAGGAGGAGGAGGATGAAGAGGAGGATGAGGATGGTAAAGAGGATGGGGATGGAGTGGATGGAGGTGCTGAGGATGAGGAGGATGGTGCTGAAGGTGATGATGATGATGCTCCAGCTGAAGCAGCAGATCTTTCTGTGTTGTGAACACGAACGTGAATCTTTAATGAATTTTGTTTTTCATTTTCTTTCTTTATTATCGATTTATTCTATTTCATACGAGTCTGTTCTGACTCTCAGTGGATCTCGATGGAGCTGTTTGGAGGTGAAGAGTTCCTCAGTGTTGATGTGATGATGATGAAGGTGAAGACGTGTGTGATGGGCGAGCGGCTGCAGGGTTGGTCTGATGACAGGTCCATCACATCTGTATCAGCTGATCCAGATGTGATGTACCTGCTGGTCCTGTGATGATGGACAGAACCTGCCCTGCTCCCCTCAAACGTTCCAGGTGTCTTCAGAACTTTGGGATGAACTCTGTGTCTGTCCCACATTACACCACAGCACCATGTTGTCCCTGCTGTGGTTTGGGATCATGTCTCCTCGTCCCTCCTGTTGTCCCCAGGAGACGAGCTGTCAGAAGAGCCTTGACGGAGCGATGCACCGTCTCACCTCCTCCGTCCTCCTGACGCTGCTCTCCTCGCTTTGAGGAGCTTGAATAACGTGAGAGTTTCACTCGACTGCAGTCGGACCCAGGACAGTTGATGAGCAGTCGAGAGCTGGAGTCTGAACACGAGCGTCACAGATGCTCCGGCTGCTCTGGGACGCTCTTCACCTGAAGAACGAGTCTGTGTGAAGTTTCCCCCGAAGAGGAGACGGCTCGCTGCAGTGAAGAGAACAGATGTTCCACTTTGTTCCACAGGTCAGCACTTTGAGACGAGAAGAGAAGCAAGAAGAAACCAAATACATCTTTTACTATTAATGACAAAACAGTAACGCACAGTGACAAGTAACTTTAATCTGATTACTGGTTTGGAAATAGTGACGCGGTAGATTACTCGTACTGAAAAAAGTGGTCAGATTAGAGTAACCCATTACTAAGTAACTTGTTACCGGCATCACTAAATACAACCATAAAGATTTGACCCCCCCCCCCCCCGTAAGCCTCCTCAAGGACCTGTGGGGACAGCTCGCTCCCTTCCACTGATATCTGTACATCATAGAGATGTTCAGGGTTTTCCTTCTGACGCTGCTTCACTCTCTTTCTCTTTCTCTTTCTCTTTCTGTCTTTCTGTCTTATTGTCTTTCTGTCTTATTGTCTTTCTGTCTCTCCTCTGTGTCCCCCTGAGGACGTCTATCCCACCCTCCGTGCCCTCTCTCTCTCTCCATGTCCATGTCCTCTGGGAGGGTTGACAACTGAAGGAGCAGAAACCAACACTTGTGTTCCTGGTCTTTCTGTGCAGCAGGAGATTTACTGAAGGATTAGTCTTGTTTCTTCTGAGGATGTGTGTGATTTACTCTCAGACTGAATCCACAGCTCCGGCAGCGCTCGCCTCCTCGGCTTCTTCTGTTCAGTCAGAAACAAACGTTCTCCTGTGAAAGCACCAGGAGCCATTTATTCAGATCTGCTCCTTTGGAGACTTTCTATCTAATCTCTGCTTTTAGCCAAATGGACATTACTGCACCTGAAATAACAATGGACTGATTTGTATCAATATATTGATTTATTGATCGTAGAGTGTTTCTCTCTTTGAGCTGCACGACACAGAGTCGCTCACCTCAGAGAAAAACATCTCATTTGACACTAACGACAAAAAGAACAGAGACAAGTGGTTTTAAAATCCTCAGAGCAGCTGTGACGTGTGTTTATAATCATAATATTTGATGTTTTCTTATGCATTGTAACAATTTTACTTGTGGTCTATTACATTTGACAGCTGTAGTTAGTAGTTACTTTAAAGATAACTGTTTTACATACAAATATACATAAAATATATATTGTATATGTGTAATCTGGTTTCCTACTAGAGTAAATCTGTGCTGCTCTCACTGAGGGAACAGCGACAGCAGTTCCTCCTTCCTCTGCCCCCCCCCCCTCCTGATTCTGTGTTATTTCAGTTACTATCATTTCCATCATCTAATGTTCGACTCTGCAGTGAAGTGAGTGATTCATGATGAAACAGACGGAGAGCGAGGAGTCGTTGCAGCCGAGCTGTTCGGACTCTCACCTCCTGAAATACAAATCACAGATCCTGCAGGAGCAGCTGGGATCTGCCCCACCAGTGTGTCGGTGTGAGGTTGGAGTGGGAACGTGGGGAATCCCCGACTCCATGGGACTGGTGACAACACGGAGCCGAGATGTTCACTCGTGAGTTTGGTTCTGCACGGGAGGAGATATGAGACTCAATCAATGTTGTAAATGAGGCTCGATATTCAGCCCAAGCATAAATACTCCAACTCACCTCCTGGTGGGGGGGGGGGGTGGGGGGGGGTCATCAGGCCTCTCCTCCTCTTCTTCCTCCTCCTCTCTTGCATGAAGAGGAGGAAACAGATGCAAACAAAAGGGCAGAGCCATTATCAGGCGCTGCTGGACAGATGTGAGACAGATGAGCAGAAGGTCAAGATGAGGAGGAAAAGGGCAAAATAACGAGGGAGCGGGGAGAAGAAGAAAAGAGAGAGAGAAGAGACGGGTGTGTTCAACATGTCGTCTCTTTGTGATCGTAATGAAACACGATGAACAAACCAGTTACTGAGGTGAACAGGCTTCATTCCTCCTTCACATCACTGATCCTCTAACTGTCTCATCAGGTTCTTCACGATCCTCTAAATCACTCGTTCTATGAACAAACAGAATTCAGATCATCAGGAGGGAAACTGTAAACTGGAGATTTTTCTGGATCAGATGCAAACTGTAAAATCTCAATATTCAATGTACACCCGCCATCCCATCAGGAACAGATGGAGACCTGGTTCTGAGTCAGAAGGAGAAACAGGAACAATGTGGAAGCTCACACTTTAACTGAGAAACATCTGCTTGTAGTCACGTCCAACCTTCAGATGTTTGTGTGTCTGCAAATAATAATGAGTCATTCAGTCTGATGAGGCAGGAGTTCACTCAGTGTGTGTGTGTGTGTGAGTGGGTGTGTGTGTGTTGTCAAAGCTTTTCATGTGTGAAGCAGATTCTCTCTCAGGCATTGAAATGTTTAATCTTTAATTTTACTTATTGTCTGTTTTGCTCTGAACCATTTTACAGCAAAGATAATTAGGATGATGACATAGCTCCCTGCAGTTCACACACACACACACACACACACACACACACACACACACACACCAACTGAACTACAGTACTGCACACTAGTTCAAATGCACCTCTTGGTTCAAACATTCTATCGTCTGCTTTGTTGCAGCGTTAGAAGGACGCATGTCTTTTGTTTGGTGTGAACTTCTGTCCCCTCGGTCCGGTTGTGTCTCCTCTGTCGTCTCGTGGTAACACACCTCGAGGTGAACACTGATGGATTCTAGTTCCTGAACACAGAGGCAGTCGCTGCAGAAAGTGTTTAACTCAGTGAAGCTTCATCTCATTAACTTCACACCTCATTTGCTCGACCTGAGATCAGTTGTTGTCTTTCTGAACTTCCACACTTCATTACCACTGCAGCTTCTGAACGACTCTTCTGACGGATTCTGCCGAGTAGCAGGAAGGAGGTTGAGACTTCCTGTGAACACACAGTGAACCAGACGCCTCCGAAAGTAGGAGAAGCTCAGGTAGGGCGGTGCTCAGTGGGGGATCGTTAGAGACTCCACGACCATGTGAGCAGCAGCAGGAGGAGCAGGAGGAGCAGGAGGAGCAGGAGGAGCAGGAGGAGGAGCTTGATTTGGTTGAAGACCATGTATTTTCAGTTTCTGCGTAAATCATCAAAATGAGTCTGTCAGACTTAAATCAGCTGTTTTCTGAGAAACAGGGGCTGTGAAACTTTGTATAGGGCACTCATTGTTTCCCACAATGCATTGTGAAAAGTACTATTCAACCAATGGTCAGTATCTGAGCAACATGTCCCATCATGCACTGGGGAGAGACCAGAGGAGAGAGCAGCAGGAACAGAGAAAACACAATTATTTTATTTAAAGACGAAGAAGTTATTTCCAATTTGTGCAAAATAAACATTTTAAATTCATTGCGGGATTTTGTTCATAATCCTGTGACTCTGACCACAGGTTCATGATGTCATCCAGGTTCATGATGTCATCCAGGTTCATGATGTCATCCAGGTTCACTACAAGCAGGGAGTGAACATGAGGAGCTGAAACAGGACAGAGCAGATTGTTAACAAGAAGTCTCACACATCTCATTTCCTTCTGTTTCTCTCTGTCTCCAGCTGTCAGCTCTCACACTGTAGATTGAATCCTCTGCAGGGTCCCCCCCCCCCCCATGGCTGCCATCATCATGTTGTTATTTAGATTCTCTCCGGCTGGATGTGGATCACACTGATGATATCACCCTGGCTGCTCCGGCGCTGTCATACCGCCACCTCAGGAGACCCAGAGCTCCTGAGAAATAACACAATCGACTTATTTTATCACCACAAACATACTCTGGATGGAACCGTGGCAGCAATTACTGTCACTTCTCCCCCAGGAGAGCGTCTCTCAGCTCCGCTGGGTGCTGAGGCGCTGTGGGGGGGAACCATTAGAAAAGATATGTGCAGCTGAGCGTCCTGCTTCTTCTGAAGAGGAGTTGAGCAGCTGAGTCAGCTTCCTGGAACAGTGAGAATCCAGCCAGCTCAACGCTTCATCCCGACAATGTAGAGATGTAAAAGTTCTTTCCTCAAATGTCTGATCACTTTGGTTTTCAGATTATTGACTCGAACATTTTCCAGCGATGTTCAATCCGCCTGAAAAGTCTAAGAGTGTCGGTTCCTCCGTCTCGGTTCTAACTTCAAACAACATTTGACAAAGGCAAAGCCGCCACACGGTCAGGTGACCAACACAAACAGTGAACAGCCAGTCAGCTGTTCACTGTTTGTGTTGTCATCGTGATGCATCACAAGTGTCTGTTGCTGTTTACTGCGAAACGTGAATAAACCGTTAAGTTCATCTGTGAGACGACGGGAACTCTGGTGTGTGTGTGTGTGTGTGTGTGTGTGTGTGTGTGTGTGTGTGTGTGTGTGTGTGTGTGTGTGTGCAACTGGATTCGTTGCTTGTAGCCACACAACCAGATAACATCGGGGGGTCTTAGCCCCGCCTCCCAGCACTGCGTTCTAAACCGATCTTTGGAACTTGGGCATCTCGTCGTCCATCTTTGATTTTTAACATCATGTATTTTCTCGTAAACTTTCAGAACCGACAGTTTGTTGATTTCATGAATCGGTTGCTGCAAGTAAACACTCATCGCCCCCTGGTGGCTGACAAACTCTAACAAGCTGCAGCTTTAAAATCATGAGCAGAAGAGTAAAGTGTGTTTGACGTAGATTGTTGTTGTTTGTCCAATTGTTTGTCAGAGATAACAACTGTAAGTACTTTAATAATTGTATTGGACAGCCTCGTGCTGCCTTCAGAGGAGTTTTCTTTAAATCATGAACGCGTCAGAGGAAAGTGAATTTCTGACCAGGTGAATGTTTCTGATTAGTGGAGAACGAAGCATCGAGTTCTGAGAGTTTGATGTGATTCACCCGCGTGAGGACTGAGTGTGTGTCTGCTCGTCTTCCTCACTCAGATCAACCTTCCTCTGCAGCTTCATTGTCATCGGTCATTGTGCTGCTAGCCACCAGGGGGCGATCCAGATGATTTTGCCACACAGCTTAAGGAACCACACATCCTGTTTGGGTTCACTTGTGGCCGAATCATTTGCAGAGAGTATTTTTAATATTTGTATAGAATATGTCTAAATATATAATATTCTTCTGAGATCTGCTGCTTCATAAATAACTCAATGAATGAATTGCAGCGCTGACTGGGTCTAATTGGGTTCAGGTCCAGAGGCTGGTCTCCTGTGCTCTGACTCAGGAGCTGTGAGGTTTCTCCAGCTGAGGGAGCAGAAGCTGTGACTCCTTGAGAGGAACGAGGTGATGGACCCACAGCGTGTGAAGCTCCAGCAGGTCGCGGGCTGTCACTGGATTCCTGCTTCTTCTATGTGCGGGAGAGAAAGTGAATAATGTGACACCTGAACAGTCCACTTGTCTCCATGAGGAGGGGGGCGTCCCTGCTGGAGCTCTTCAGGCAGAGCCTCATGAAAAGGTCTCCAACCTGTGT
Source organism: Platichthys flesus (assembly GCF_949316205.1). NCBI lineage: Eukaryota > Metazoa > Chordata > Actinopteri > Pleuronectiformes > Pleuronectidae > Platichthys > Platichthys flesus. The sequence continues at coordinate 911,015 of NC_084957.1, read as the reverse complement.
CGCTGCACGTTGCACTGGTTTTAAATGGATTACCTCCGTCCCTGCAGCCGAGCTCATCCATCACAGAGGAAACAGAAACTCTCTTCACTGCAGAACATGAAGCTGGTTTCTGACCTGAACTCCAGATAATCTGTGATCCTGGAATAATAATCCTGAAACTCTCTGGAGCTCAGTATCCTGCAGCTTCAGAGATTTAGCATGTCAGACTTTCTTCATGTAATTGTCTAAAAACAGCTCAACAGAGGGAAGCAGGAGGAGGAGGAGGAGGAGGAGGAGGATGAGGAGGATGAGGGGGGAGGGGGAGGAGGAGGAGGAGGGGGGGGGGGGGGGGCTGAGAGTCCGGCAGTGACCATGGAGACATCGAGCGACATGGATGAGTCATCTCCTCCCAGATAATAAAAAAGGGTCGTCACTCACCTGTGAGGAAGGAAAGACTCGGGGGTGGGGGGGGGGGTCTATTTCTGTCGCCGCCCCGGGTGCATCCTGGGAGATGGTGACACCTCAGCCACAGATAATCCACCACCACGACTCTTCTGTTGTGTTCGGCCCGATGTGTGAAACCTCAGAGAAGAGTCGTACAGCTCCATCAGATATCTAAAGGGTTCATTATTCCTCAACTGTAACGAGAGTCGTCATTGGTCCGAATCTAGACCAATGGAAACCATCCTGAACACAACGCACAAGCAGGCCCCGCCCACATAACAGAACGCTCTGCTCTCTGATTGGCTCTGCTTTGTGATTGGAGATCAGTTCCCGGCAGCACGAAGAAGATGTAGCAAATCGGTTTGATATAAAAGTGACGTGATAAAGTTTTCAGACGGTGATCACTTCCTGTCGGGAGCAGCTCCACCTCGGTGTCGCTCTGTGCACCTGAAGGTCATGTGACCTGTGTTTTGAATAGACTCATTTCACTCGACTATATGTAGAGACGTGTGTGATGTGTAACCTCCGAGTTCCAGTGAGCAGCACCTGGAGTGAGTCTTCTCCTCACTGTGGTCAGAGTGGAACCTTCAGGCTCAGCTGGGAGGACACAGATCAGAGGACATTCCTGTGGTTTCAAACTGGACTGTTAGCTTTTCTATAGACTGTATATAAAGATGATGAAACCACAACATCAACCAATCAGCTCACTGGTTTTATGAATCTTTTACTTTTCGTGTCTTCATCTTCCAGATTACGGGTGGCCCCTCCCCTCGGACCTTTGTCCCATCTGGATCTACCTGGACGTCCTCTTCTCCACGGCGTCCATCATGCACCTGTGTGCCATCTCTCTGGATCGGTACATCGCCATACGGAACCCGATCCACCACAGCCGCTTCAACTCCCACAACAAGGCCCGGGTCAAGATCCTGGCGGTGTGGACGATCTCAGCCGGTGAGGACACACTCAATGTCTCTGTGCTTGATGTGGAAGTGGATCTTCACCTGAGAAGGTTTCTGTTCATTGATATTCAGCTGTTTTTATGGCAGATAAGGATCAGCTGTTTTATTAACATGGTGGAGGCGGGTTTATGACCTGCACCGCAGCCAGGGGGCGATCCAGATGAGTTGGCTTCACATTTAGAAGCTGCTGTGTGGTCCTGCTTTATGGACGGTCTGTGGTTTACAGCCTGAACCTCCACAGATCAGTCGTCACATAGAATCTGCTGCAGCCTCTGAACACACACAGTGTGTATGTGTTAAATCAGGGATGTGACTGCATCTGAGTCTCAGCTTCACCGATGAGTCACCGTTAATGTTCAGTAGAACAAGGTCTGGTCATAACCGAACACTTTGTCGAGACACAAAACTGTGAAGGCAACTCGAGCAGTCGCTCTCGACAAGATGTCATTTTCCTTTCAGCTGACGTTTATGACTCCATTTGATTTTTTATGGAGACAAGGGAACAATCAGCCCTGATAATTGGCTTCTGCCGGCCTGGCTGGTTTCCAGCTGCTCAGGTCAATGGACCTCGATGAGCAGGAAATGTAATGATGGGCCCTGCAGCCACCGATGGAGGGGGGGGGGGCTCCAACTGAATTAGCTCCACAGTTATTCACAATCGGCGGGTGAAAAAAGGGAGGGAAACAAAGAACAGCATGAAGGTGGTGCGTTTCAAACCATCTGTTGCTCTCTGAGCAAAGAGGAATTATTCAAACTCAAACGTCCTCTCTTCTTTCTTCTGTCCTAATCACTTTGTTTTTCTCGTTATTAGCCGTCATGGTTTCACACTAAGCGAATCAAGATGAGAAATGCAAGAGGAGCAGTTGGTCCGGTCCTGAGATTGTATCGGTGAAATAGATGACGAGACGTCGGAGCTCCACGTAAACAACGTTTAGTTTCAGATGTAACTTAGTTACTGTGGATAGAGAAGAGACGAGTGATGTCAGATCTACAGAATCAACCACATGAGACACAAGCTGGTTCTCTAGAGTCTTCATCAAGATCCATAATCATTCTCAAAGGAATCCATCAGAAAGTCACAAAATATCAGTTTGACCTGATGAGTCTTCACGTCTCATCCAAGCAATGAAACATCTTCTTCATCTTCATCTCCTGAAGACCTCCTGACCTGGATGAGGAGAATGTTCACAGACATGAATCCTCAAAAAGATCCAGACAGGAAACAGCAGGAACAACGTCTCTCCTGCTTCTGAGGTGAAAAGGAGGATTTGTTGTTGTCGTGTCATATTTGAAACCAGACGAGTGAAGATTCACTGATTATGATTCAAAAACAACAGGATCCATATTTCATCATCAACCAGAGAAGCTGTTGCATCACCTCAGTCTGTTTGCTGAGAACCAGTTTTATTCTCCGACCTTCAGGCCTGAGCTGCTGCATCAGTGACACACAGGAACAATAAACACTTGTCTTTTCAGTAAAGTACAGATGTGAGGAGTTTATTAATAAATAATAGAACATCTGGCTTCAGCAACAACTCACTGCTTCACGACTCAGAACACGTGAAACTCTTTAAACATCTGGAGCAGAAACAATCCGAGTTCTGCTCCACGATCCGACAGGTGCCCCCCCCCCCCCCCCCCCCCCCAGGACGTACGTATGTCAGACAGAATTCTTTAGTCTCTGAATTACAATGTGAAACGAGAACTAACAGATCCGAGGAAACTATGGAACAAACATGAAGCTTGTTCACGTTTCAAAAAGTTATAATTTTTGGGGATGTGAAAAAACATTTGAATGTGAACAGAGAGGAAGAAGAGAGAAGATGTGACAGAGGAAGAGTATGAATATGATCAACAGTGAGATTAAAACAAACCCACTGAAGTCTGTTGATGAAACATAAGAATAATAAAACCATTGGAACAAGTTAAAATTAAAATTGTAGGTGGAGTCAGAGGTGGAGGAAAATGAAGGGGGGGGGGGGGGGGGGGCTCTCCGGCTCCTTTTTACTTTATTACACAAACTGATTGATTTGTTTGAGTCGTCAGCTCTAACGTCTCCAGCTCCTCGGAGACCTCGTCAACGCTTCCTGCACGCAGGGGGCTGATGATGATGATGATGATGATGATGATGATGATGATGATGATGATGATGATGCTGAGTGAACGTTTCCTCCTCCTCCAGATCCAAAACGTGACGACTGATTGGCTCATCATTTAACTTCCCCTCACCACAAACAAACAAACAAACAGATAACTGCTGGAGTCAAACAGTGCAGGAGGAGACCAGTTCAAAATGACCAGTTAGCGTTAGCTTCATGAGCAGGGACTGGGACCTGGAGAACTGGACCCACAGAGAATCCACTGAATCCACTGAATCCTGTCTGCAGAGGATGGTCAAAGCTTTATGGATGATTTAATGGCTACCTGCTTTTTCTGATAACATGTAGTGTCAACTTAAGAAAGTAAAAAATAATCTGTGGATCCTGTGATTTAGTTTTCGTTTCATCAGCCATAGCAGCACTTGCTCTCATTAGGGCGGGGGGGGGGGGGGGGGGGGGTGTTGTTTAATCTTTGGTTAAATCCCCTGCCTCCTACAGCCGGTCTGAAGTCGTCAGTTCACTACATGTGTTTGTTCTGTGGGAGGAAGCCGGAGACAAACAAGAGGACGCTGGTCCTCTCTGCTCGGCTCGGCTCCACTCGCCCACTCACATTCTGAGCGTCACACGTTTTAACATGTTCAAGCAAACGACTGGAGGCCGAACCTTAAAAAGAATCTCTGCTGTGATGCAACCGGGCTTGCAGCTGAGTCCACAGGAGGCGAGTTGAATAATGTGATGTCAGCGTGGCGGGCAGCAGATCCCGCCCTCAGGCCAAGTCACAGCAGGCCGCACACGCCTCATTACCACGCCGCCCACGCGTGCAGGGAGATTATCGTAGCGTTTAGTTTTTGGGGCGAGTGTTTTGTTTGGTTTGTCCTCGTCCTCGTCAGGAGGGACACGTGGGACGCGTTGAGTCAAGCTGCTAATGTTCCTGAGGGGAGTCGTGGTTCGCTGTGATCCGATTGACGAAACATCTGGATTTATGCATTGTTGCACATGGGGAGGGGGGGGGGTGCACACCCTGACACACATGGTACATGATGATAAAGTTTGTGAGAGAGAGAAGAAATCTGAAGTTATGTAACCCAGCTCAGACCCTCATGTGTTTCTTGTTGTGTTTGTGAGGACATGTTGTGGAGCTGATGTTTGAGCAGCTTCAGGTTCAGGATGGAAACTCGCTCCTGAAGGAACTCGGATCAGATTTATTCTGTTTCCTCCTGATTTAGGAGGATTTTCTTTCTCAGAGAATTATTTAGAATCTTTATAAAAAGATATTAATGAAGCGGATGTTTATGAGTTTGTGTGATTTGATTCAGATCCAAATCAAAATCGGATTCCGGGGAATCTCTGCGTGGTTTCATGGGGGATTAGCTTTTCTTAGTCTTTTGTCTGTGTTGTTTCTAAAATCGGATTCCTTCAGAGTTCTGTGTGTTGACGAGAAACCTCCTCTTCCTCACGTCCTTCGTCTCTTTGTGTTCTTCACCTTCACACCTCAGAGCAGCTCAGAGAAAGAAGAAGAATTCACACGAGTCCTCTCGGGTCTGTTCACAGTTGTCAGAGCAGATTTTCTGAAACGTGCTCTGATCAGTTTCCAGGCTGCAGCGCTTCCCTCCAATCCAGAGTGTCCTTCATCCCCGTGTCTCCTCCTCCTCCTCTTCATCTCCTCGGCTGCTTTTTTTCAGGTCTTTTATTTCATGTATTTAGAGCAGAGAGGCTTCGTCAGGACGGGGAGGAAATCGACCTGAAAACCGGGATCTGTGTGTGTGATGGCTGCCCCCCCCCCCCCCCTAGATCAGCTGGATATGAATCAAAGAAACGTTTATAATCTTCATCATCACGTCCACCTGACTGTGATGAACATGTAAACCCACACACATGTTCTCTGGGATCACGTCTTCACAGATGTTTCAGGCTCTGACACGTCTCATCAGTGTCAGTCACAGTGGGGGGGGGGCTTTTCCCTTTCACTGGTTATTTAAAGCAACAGTTTTGACATTTTGAGAATTGAGTGAGTGACGCTTCTCTCCTGCAGTGGTTGGATGTAACTAAGTATATTTACTCAGTTACTGTGGACTTCAGGTTTCTGTACTAAAGTGGATATATGTGACACATCTATCAGTAAATATCTTTCTGTCTCCACACACTGCATTCGGATCAGGTGGTACAGGAATCGAACCGCTGACACGTGTACACACACACACACACACACACACACACACAACACACTCACACACACACACACACACTCACACACACACACACACACACACACACACACACACTCACACACACACACACTCACACACACACACACACACACACACACACACACACACACTCTCACAATCAGGTCAAGTGGTAAAAAAGGAAAAAGAGAGAGGACGTCTTCAGACACGAACAAATGCAAAGTCCTCAGATTACCCTTGGGTCTCTGAATAGTGAGCGTGTAGTCAGGCTGACTGTCCATGAATCACACACACACACACACACACACACACACACACACACACACACACACACAAGCCCTCACAGACACACACACACACTCATGCCTCTCCTTCCTCTCTGCAGGGATCTCGATGCCGATTCCCGTGCTGGGACTCAGAGACCACTCCAAGGTGTTCAAAGATGGCAGCTGCTTTCTGACAGACAACCACTTTGTGCTGGTGGGCTCCTTCGTGGCGTTCTTCGTGCCCCTCACCATCATGGTGGTCACGTACTTCCTGACCATCAACGCCCTGCGGGACGAGGCCACCCTCTGTCTGGACCAGCTGGTGCCGCGGCCCAAATGGAGCACCACGTTCACTTTGAGCTTTCTACCACAAACCTCCCTGTCTTCTGAACGGCTCTTCAGACGCTCGCTGAGCCGCGAGGCCGGCGGCAGGGGAGCGGCGGCGGCCTGGGGGGCCAGCGGGTCAGCGTCTCGGGCTCGCTGCTCGGACGCCGCACCATGCAGTCCATCAGCAACGAGCAGAAGGCGTCCAAGGTCCTGGGGGTGGTGTTCTTCCTCTTTGTGGTCATGTGGTGTCCGTTCTTCATCACCAATGTGCTGGTGGTGGTGTGCGACCCGGAGGCCTGTGACCCGGGACTCATGGGAGGTCTGCTGAACGTCTTCGTGTGGGTCGGGTACTTGTCCTCCGCCGTCAACCCGCTGGTCTACACATTGTTCAACAAGACGTATCGTGCAGCTTTCCTGCGCTACGTCCGCTGCCAGTACCAGCCGCCAAAGAAGCCTCTGCAGCTGATGCTGGTGAACACCATCCCGCCGCTGGCCTTCAGCTCCACCCACCTGCCACTGGGCGACATCGCAAAGTTACGAAATGGAGCTGCGCTCTCTAGAGGTGAAGGGAGGGACTTCTCTTTACCCGGGCAGGAGATATTGTGTAAGTCGGACAAAAGGCAAAAAGACGGAGACGAAAGCTGCGTGTGACAGTGAACCTCTGAGCTGATCCTGGGTCAGAACATTTAACCTCGGTGGTCACTTCTTTCTTCTGAGAGCAAAGACTTTATGTCAAAGACAAAGTTCCACAGACAAAGTGCCTCCTCGTCTGGATTATAGAAACACTGACGTTCCGAGGTCTTCAGGAAACTGGGATTATCGTTTAAAGCTTCATCTGTCAGAGCTTGATCCTCGTTATCAGTCTGGATCCAGTTTCTATATTAAAACACAAAAACCTTCTGATAACCATCCGCCCCAGAATTAAGTCATCGGAGATCGTTTCATGTAAAATCCCTGAAGTCTTGGGTTTTGGTCTCGGTGCCGTTTCACATTAGTCCTGGAAAGTCCCCCCCCCCCCCCCCCCCCCCCGTCTTTAAAGAGTCCGACTCGATCGATATCTTCCTGTTGGATCATGAAACGAAGAAAAAGAGGAACAGTCGATGCAAATGATTCCAAAAGACTTAGAAGCTCTTCAGAAATAAAGGATAAAATAAGGTTCATTTCATCGCATTGAGCTGCAGTGACCTCAGATGCTCCTTCATCCTCTGGCTCCCCAGCCTCCTCTACCTCCCATCGGACCTTCGGTGGATCAGCCCGGATGAGACTGGACTTCCTGCTGCTCGATCAGACCTCAGTGTTGGAGACGTGGATCTGGAGGAACCAGAGAAACAGCTCCAGCTGCTGCTGTGTTTTCTGAGGGAAACAAAACGATTGTGTGAAAGACGACGTCAGAGAGAGAGACAGCAAAATGAATTTATATTTGTATTTTGTGAATATTTGTACACAATGATCTTTGTTCCTGATGTGTTGCTGTGTGATGATTGTAAAACGAGTTTTCAGGAAACGCGAGGATTCAAGTGCAAAGGTGTTTGTTGTTAAAGTAACTTTCTATTGTGTAACTGACCGTCAGTTGGTAGATGTTTAAACATCATTTTACAATGTGAAGATATTGATATTGTATGAGACCTGACGAGCTGGAGTGATGAGTGACGGAGCGGTTGTGCCATAGATGTATCATCACAATACTTTACAATTCTTCACAATGGATTTGAATCCTAAGAACCTGTGGCAGCGTCAGGACGATGCTGGTCACGTGACCACGGATCAGACCGAACGTTGAATGAATCTTTAAACTTCGACAATAAGTCAAACACAATCTACTGATTGTCTTTAGTATCTGAGAAAAGTTTTAGTGACTTAAAAAAAGTCTTAACAAAGATCAAATCCATAAACTTTTAAAAATAAAAGAATAATCATCAACATCCACAACAAACAGAAGGTTAATCGTTCAAAGTGAAAGAAGACTAACAGAC